>NW_027211726.1:33535000-33620000 GCF_022749685.1 Semicossyphus pulcher
TACACTCGAAAGTTACTTCCATATTCTGCTGTCCTGAGAAGAGGGCTAAAAACTAAAAGGAGTACGGGAGCCTGAGCGGACAAGCATCCACACGTTTTATTTCCTCTGTTTTCTCGTGATGACGAGTCATTTCAGCTGTTTTTATCTCGACTTGTTTATCTCGTTCTCTCGAGATAACAAAGCTGGTTTTCTCGTGATAACGGGATCAACAACAGGCTGCTCACTGCGATGTCACAAGGCAGGCCATGCTGCCATCGCCCACACTGATGAGGTCAGTCAGTACGAGGTATGATCATCGGACGTCACAGCGGTGCAGCGCTGTTATCTCGAGATAACGAGATAAATACGTCGAGATCTCGAGAAAACGACTGAAGTTACTCGTTATCACGGGGACACAGCAGATAAAAAGTATGTCCGCTTAGGGCTTCCGTACTTCTGGGTTCAGGTTCTTGATTAATGACAGCGATGATGAAGAATTGATCTACAGGCAGACTAAAGTGAGCCACAGCTTCCTCTCAGGAGCACAACAGGCTGTGATCAGTGATGTCAAAGACATAAAGGGACAACAACTATGACTGTGTGAGGTTTAAAAGCTCCCTGTTGTAGGAAACCTTTTACATACAGAGTAATGGGCCCAGTTTGAAAGCACTGACACTTAAAGGCATCAGTCAGTTTGACTGTTGAGAGACAGCTCGTCTTTCAGAGCTCACAGACACAAGAGAAACACACGAGCTGATCAAGTAAGAAGGATTGATTGTGAGAGACGAGCTCTGGAAAAAAGCTTTTAATGGTCAGAGTTCAGACCAGGCTCTGAGTCAGAGTGAGAGGAAAGCTCTAATCAAGGGTCAAAGGTCATAACGGAAAACCTCTCTTACATCATCAATCCAAATAACAAGCAGACTACACAATCTAGCTAACTGACAGGTAAAGCTAAATGCCGCTAAGCTAAACGGAAGATTAGAAGCAGGTGAGCCACCAGACTCCATTCACAAAACCCAGTGATGTTACCTCTCAGAACACGGGAGCTGCTGGTCTGCTGCTGCATCACTGGTTACTTAGTTTGTGTTACTGTGTGATTTTAGTGATGCAATGGTTTGTTCAGAACCAACAGAATGTTTGTGTAACACAAACAAACTAACGAACTGACGCATTGGTGGACTAACAACTCCCACATTCTTCCTCCTAAAATCGCTGTTTTTCTGAATGGAGTCTGGTGTGTGTGCAGAGAGCGATGTAACGTCTGTGTGTGGTTAAAACAATCATCTTCCTCTGTAACAAAAAGGTCTATCTCTGTAGGGATCCTTTCTGTCATGTTGTCACACACTTAGAATAACAATCTGAGCCTGTCAGTGGAAACAACAAGAACTTTTAGTGGACGACCTTTGACCCATTAAGGATTATGTTGCAGCCATTACAGCCTGTTTCACTGCTGCAGGATGAACACATCTACTGGAGTGATTCTAAACTTTCTCAGACACCCAGATTTATAAAAGTAGGGCCCAGAATTCCCCTTTAAAGATCCCCTCTAAACATGTTTAAAACCGACTGAAAGAGAGACGTTTAAAATAACTTTATTAGTTGAATGCACGAGGACAAAGAAACCGGTGTGACTGGAGACAGGGTGTCTGTCCTGTAAGCACAGGAAACATCCGGCTAATCTTAACCATGCATGTAAAAATAACCCCCATCACTGCAGAAGCATGTAAAAATAGACTTTCATCACGTCTCACTACAAAAATAAGATCAGATCCACATTTCACTCTGAGCTGCAGGCTCACTCTCTCTCACACTGACTCTCTCCCTCGAGTCTCTATTAAAATCTACTGTCTCACTCTCTCTCGCTGCTGAAGGCAACACTGAACTCCTGCTGCGATCCTCACCCCTCTGATAGGACAGATCACAGACTCCATTTCCCATCATCCCTCACACCAGCAGCACTCATTGGCTCACATTTACATTCTGACGCCTACACACGCGCGCACACACACACACACACACAGCACAGGAGGTGGGCGGCCACACAAGCTGCAGCTGAAACACAACAACAGTCGGATCGTTGTTGCCACAGAAACAACAACCGAGTCCGACCATGAAGGTAATTAAAGGAACAACAGAGACAGCAACGCAGGAAACAAGGTGTGCAGCAACGAGCTGTGGCTCAGTGGCAGGTCGGGGGTTCGATCCCCGACTGCTACAGCCACATGTCAAAGTGTCCTTGGGCCAAACACTGATCCCCTAATTGTTCCTGGTGGCAGAGCCATCAGGTATGAATGGGCATAGATCTGACTGGTACCTGGGCCTTTGCCATCAGTGTGTGAATGAGACATGTAGTGTAAAAGCGGCTCTGAGGGGTCAGAAGACTAGAAAAGAGACATATAAGTACAGCCCCTTTAAATGAAGCAAGAGGGATCACTTCACCATGAATCTGCTGGCTACTGTTGTTTGATATTAAGAGTAATTTTATCCCTGAAATCTGCTTTACTGTTCGACTAGCCAGCAGTGTGTAAAGTACAGATAGTCACTCTGAATAGGCAGATTACAGAATCAGGTAATACTAACGCTCCCTGAACGAACTGCTAACATCAGCATCAACCTGCCTGCAGAGCTACAAACACAACGCACGACATAAAGACGTCAGAAACATGTGTGAGTGAGGAGGAGCGGGAGAGGGAGGTGGCTGATGAACATGCACTACCAGAACATCCACCCATCATCATACCGCTTATCCTGTTCAGGGTCGCAGGGGGCTGAAGCTGAGAGGCGGAGAGGCGGGGTTTCACCTGGACAGGTCACCCGTCAATCACAGGGCTGACACACAGTGACAGATAACCTTTCACACTCACACCAATGAACCTAACGAGCATGTCTTTGGACTGTGGGAGGAAGCCGGAGTACCTGGAGGGAACCCACGCATGCACGGGGAGAACATGCAGACTGCACACAGAAAACACAACAAAGATGAAACCGTTCAGCGTCTCTGCTGGTGGAGAGACAGGAAGGGGGCGGGACTCGAGGAGCAGCTCCAGTCATGTTTAAGACATAGAAAATGTTCTGCTTGAAATAATAAATTGAGTCTGATGTGGTTTTTCTGTTTAGGTCATTTGTAAAAAAAAAAAAAGGCATCTCCTCCTTCTCCCTCATTAAAAATTCATGAATCTGCATAGGCCCCGCCCCCTTCATCGCAAAAACAAAACACGTCTCTGCCATCGTTTAGCGGCAACGTGTTGAAACCTGGCAGCTTGAAACGTAGTTATTGATTAGCAGTAACGTTAACGTTAGTAGTCAGTTACGATGACGGTAACAGCTGGCTCGAGCATCACTCAAGTGGTTGCCATAGGTTACACATAATGATATGCGTAGCATCACCCCGTCCTTTAACAGGATTGGCTCCTCAGGTTTGTGACGTCTCACACCGGCCCATCTGAACACGTGTTGTTCAGCCTGTCCTTGGCACACTGCAGGTTAACAGCAGACAGGCCCAGCCATGGAGGTGATGCTGATGTCCCTGATATGTCTGGTAGCACATGAACAACAACACATGGAGATGTTTACATGGTTAAACACTGGATTTTACCTGGAGGGGGTCTTAAACACTGAATAAACAATGACCATATGAAGGTCAAAGGTCATCCATCAAAATCACCTGATCACCCAGAGTGCTCATAGGATGTGCGACTCAGCTGTGTGGGATCTTTCAGCACATGTTCAACCTGAGCCCGAGCATGATGACTGTCCCTGACCGGTGGAACAAGCTACTGGACATGCAGGTGGATGCTCCACTAGTGGTCTGGTTCACAAACTACCTTACCGGCCGCCCACAGTATGTGAGACTACATCAGACACCGTGTGGGCAGCACGGGGACACCACAGGGGACGGTCCCGTCTCCCTTCCTGTTCACTCTCTACACCTCAGACTTCAGGGTCCAGTCACAGTCCTGTCACCTGCAGAAGTGTTCAGACGACTCTGCCATCGTGGGCTGTATCAGCAGGGATCAGGAGGCCGAGTGTGCTGGACAGGTTCGTCACAAAGACAAAGGAGCTGGTGGTGGACTTTAGAAGACAAGCACCAGTCCACATCAAGTCAGCTTCAACGCAGCAGAGGTGGACATTGTGAATGAGTACACGTACCACATCATTTATCTCTTTGGCCTGTTCATTAAGAAAACAACAAGAGCTGCCACTCACAGATCCCTTCTCTGCTGGGTCAAAGACTCTCCTCAAACACTGTAATGTCCATCTCTAAATATCATCAACTCAGTGTCACAGGTAAGCGTTCTTACAGTCTGAGACAAGAGCTACCTGACCTTACTCTGTCTCTGGGACGTCTGCTTGACCTACAGGCCTGTTTCTCTGTGAACACTGTGCAAGATGTTCACACACCAAGAGCTTCACACAGCCGCTGACTGGTTACAACACATTCACAGACTGGAGCAGGACACATGTTCTCCACACCTGCAGTCAACATGTCCCAGACCACAGGGACAATGTTCTGGTGAAGAAACATCGTCCTCTCTTGTGCAGGGAGGATTCACACAGTCATCTAGTAGTCTCATTTTTCCATATCTTTGTTTACTGCGGGAATCAGCTGATTTAACCAGAGCTGAGGCTGTTGGCCTTTTTTACCGCACACTTTGGAGGAAGGTCCCAAAGAAAATCTATGTTCCTGCAGAGATCCAAACACAAGTTTCAGATATAACTTTCATACAGCCCCGTGTTTGTCAAACAGAGAGTAAATACATCCTCAGGGTTTAATCTGCTCGTGCCTCCTCATACTCTCTGGTCTGCTGGCAGTGTGAGGTGCACAGATCTGCTGGCAGCCTGCAGAGCTAACAGCACGCCAGCACAGACACACAAACGCTGACAGAGCAGAGAACAGAGGGTGTGAGATCACAGCTCCAGGTGTACCGAGGGCGTGACGTGAACTACACACACAGGACACAAGTTCAGGATCTAATGGATGTTTGTTCAGTCAGCGAGAGGTCTCAGGCTGCAGTTTGGAGCAGGTGTCGCAGAAAACACACGAGTCTGCAGCTTTTCAGTCCAGATCAGCTCCTCCTGTTTACCTCCATATGTTCTCCTGTTTGTGGAGTGAAACCAGGTCTGTGCTCAGGATGAACGAGTCTAAACTTCCCTCTTCTGACAGGTTCATGTCATTCTAACTCTCAGTTTAAATGTTGGCATGCCATGTTGGCATGTTAGCAGAGCAGCTCATTAGCAGCAGAGCAGCATGTTAGCAGAGCAGCATGTTAGCAGAGCATCTCATTAGCAGCAGAGCAGCATGTTAGCAGAGCAGCATGTTAGCAGAGCAGCTTGTTAGCAGAGCAGCATGTTAGCAGAGCAACTCATTAGCAGCAGAGCAGCATGTTAGCAGAGCAGCTCGTTAGCAGAGCAGCATGTTAGCAGAGAAGCTCATTAGCAGCAGAGCAGCATGTTAGCAGAGCAGCTCGTTAGCAGAGCAGCATGTTAGCAGCGCAGCATGTTAGCAGAGTAGCTCGTTAGCAGCGCAGCACGTTAGCAGAGCAGCATGTTAGCAGAGCAGCTCTTTAGCAGAGCAGCATGTTAGCAGCGCAGCACGTTAGCAGAGTAGCTCGTTAGCATCGCAGCACGTTAGCAGAGCAGCATGTTAGCAGAGCAGCATGTTAGCAGAGCAGCTCTTTAGCAGAGCAGCATGTAAGCAGCGCAGCACGTTAGCAGAGTAGCTTGTTAGCAGCGCAGCATGTTAGCAGCGCAGCACGTTAGCAGAGTAGCTCGTTAGCAGAGCAGCATGTTAGCAGCGCAGCACGTTAGCAGCGCAGCACGTTAGCAGAGTAGCTCGTTAGCAGCGCAGCATGTTAGCAGCGCAGCACGTTAGCAGAGTAGCTCGTTAGCAGCGCAGCATGTTAGCAGCGCAGCACGTTAGCAGAGTAGCTCGTTAGCAGAGTAGCTCGTTAGCAGAGCAGCACGTTAGCAGCGCAGCACGTTAGCAGAGTAGCAGCATGCTCAGTGTTCAGGCCCAGTATGACCTGTAGGTCACTGTGTTTTGGCAGCCGTCAGAGCTGCTGAACTGTTGATTAATCATGTTAAACTTCTGAAGAATGTTCGTCACAGTTTCTCAGAGCACAAAGTTCGTTTTACATTTTCTTCTTTTGTCAAACCAACAGGCCCAAACCCAAAGACCCTTCATTTACTGTCAGATAGGACAAATAAAAGCAGCAAATCTCTGTAGTTAAGAAGCTGAAAGTAACAAATGTGGTGGACACATAAAAAAATTATTAATTGATTATTGATGTAGTTGGCAATTAATTTTCTCTCAATCGCCCAATTGATTAATCAACTAATAGCTGCATCCTTAAATCACAGGTAACACAGGAGCAAAGCTGAACATGTACTTTGAGTCAGTGACAGGAAGAGGAAGAGAAAGCAGACCGGCCGCCTTATAAACAGCTGCACTGATTAAAGCAGGTGAAACAAAGAGGCTTTCTGCACGCTGCCCTACAAGTGTTCTGATGTACCACTAAAGTCAGGTGACGTACGCGGAGCACGAGAGGCTGTTTCAGGTGCTGGCTGGGGGTGATGGATGAGTCTAACAAATATGTGTAATCCAGCCGTCTCAGGTCAATGTAGACTTCTTTTTATAATACATAACTCATGTCAGAACTACTTTAAAACAGAAACCTGACATTTTTTTATGCACAGGTTAATTATCAGCCTCTTTAAATGAGGTAACACATGGTGACTGAGCCGATGGCCCACTGATGAAAGCCTTTCATCTGCAGTATATAGTATTATTATGGGCTGGGTGTCTGTGGCGGCGCCCAGTTAGTGACGCGTTTTCCATCAGCCAGCAGTGGTTGGTCTGCCAGAGAGGGTAGGCGGAGCTAAGCGGCTGCTTCTCCACTCTCTGCAAGTGTTGCGAGTAAACAGTAATCTACTATGGCTGAACAAACAAAGAAAAGATGGATGACTACAGATACAACTTCAACAAGAAGTGAAAATCCAAAGAAGAAGAAACAAACTCGACGCTCAGATGAAGCAAACAGTCTGAAAAGGAAAGCGACCGTCAGCCAGGGAAATCAAGAGTTACAGACGGAGCCGACCGTGGACCCTAAATTGGGAAGTGTCCTCCCACACTTACTGCATATCGCCATCAGGTGGGGCGCAAGAGAACGAAACTGAAATCTTCGAGATTGTCAGTTTAACATGACCTGTGTTACGCTGTTATTTCACCTAAACAGTCATTTTGCTGTTAAGCTAGCAGTCGAGTTAGCTTCAGTGTAAAAAACAGAAGAAGCTCCATGCAGGAGCTGTTTTACAGGATTATTGATCATCTCTGTATAAAAACGTCAGTTGTGATAAGCAGTAGTGGTTTATTGGTGGTCTTCTACACATAGGTGTGGTTTAGGTAGGTAGGAGGCGGGGTCAGAACTGACACTTGGGGGTGGTGGCTTTGACACGTTAGCTGATTTCAGTGACACCTGGGGAGAGCGAGGTTTGGTGTGGTTTGGACAGAGAACAAAGAAGACGCCCAGGGCAAGACCTCTCTGGACACAAAGACTGAGAAGACACACACACACACACACACACACACATGTTGAAGGAAGCTTCCGTTCACCCAGACACGTGCAGGTCACATCTCCAGGTCTGATGCAGCACGTCGGGGGAGGCACTCGGTCACAGGCTTGCTAACCTTAGATCACTGTAGGCTTCACCAGCGAGCCGGGTTCAGTGTAGCCGCGTAACATTGCCATCAAACAAAACTGGGGATGAAGGCTACAACCAGAGCAGACAACACACGAGACTGTAATGTTAAGAGTCCTACAGTAAACCAATGACACAATACACTTTAGAAGAGACCCGGCATGCAGACAGTCTTCTCTCGCTCCACAGCAGCCTTCAGATATGTGCTGTAAAGTGTTATAGCTCTGAGGTCAGAGGTCACAGATTACAGCTGATATACGAACATATGGCATCAAACTCACCTAAGGTCACAGTATACATATTTACTGTATCATCTGTGTGATGATTCCCAGGCTCAGAGTAAAAGCAGCACGCGTTTAATGATTTTAAAACCAGACTGAAGTTTGATCTTAAATTTAAACTGAAGCGTTTAAAAGATAAAACACACTTAAGTGTGTGTGTGCGTGTGTGCGTGTGCGTGTGCGCCTGCGCGTGTGCCTGCGTGTGTGTGTGCGTGTGCGTGTGTGTGTGTGTGTGCGTGTGCGTGTGCATGTGCATGCGCCTGCGTGCGTGTGTGTGTGTGTGTGTGTTTCTGCCTGTGGAGCTGTGTCACAGCGCTGTAAGTGAGCTTAAGGTCTGAAAGCCGCTTTAAAATTAATCGTTCCCTGTGTGGGATTAAAGCTGCTGCTGCTGCTGGACAGGAAGCTGGACGTCTATCAGACCGCTGGACGCCTCAACAACCAGCCCCGCCCCCACTCGTCCCACCCGTCCCACCCATCAAACCCCTCCCTCACACACACACTCACACACACAGCCGCTCTGCTGGCACGCGCTCTGGAAACGTCCCAGAAACAGCGAGTCGGTCTGACCCAGATGAAACAGGCAGCGAACATGTGATGAAGAAAAAAGGCCTGAAACACAGAAACAACTGCAGCCTGATGGAGCATCTGTGAGGGAGGGGGCAACGCGGGGTCACAGCACTAACCAGAGCAGGTCTGACCCTAACCCTGGTCCATGAAGGGGGCAGGAGGCCTTCAGCAGCCAATACAAGCCCACCATGACACACTGCTGCAGTTTGGAAGCTTCTCGTTAAAGACAAACACAGTGAGCGGTGAGGAGGAGGCCGTTCAAGACAAATACATGAACCATTGTTAACTACTGAGCACACTGATCGGCTGCACGGTCCTGCCAGTGAGCTGTTTCATATCAACGTATTTGTGAAGATGTTGCTTGTTGCTTAGCTGAGCGCTAACAGGGCAAGAAGCAACCTTACACCAGCCTCACAGGCAAACCAGGAAGTGACCAAATATTCATAAACATGCTGAGGTAACTTTTGTTTTACTGGATTAACATTAAACCTAATCAGTCCCTCCAGGAAGTTGTGATGTAGCGATCACACAAACTCAAACTCAACACATTGCCACAACTTTTCTGCAAGTTTGACCAACCATCCTGTTTCCCTGCGAGCGTGAAGTCAATCATGTCACCAGACGACTTCTTTGATGTTAAAAACATTGACCCTGAGGTCTGCATGTTGTATGAACATCAGAGGATATATTTCACTGTCCTTTTGTTGTGCAGTAAAGCAGACAGCTGGTGAGCTTCATTATCTGACCTAAAGCTGTCTTTAAGGAGACTCTGTGCAGTGATCCATAATAATACATCCAAACTGTGTCTTTTTACACAGTTTTTACTCATTTGAATTGTCATCTTGACATGGAACTCGCCCTCTAGTGGTGTCTGGAGACAAACGCTCGCTCAGCCAACAGATGGTTTTATTGGAGCGTTTGTTGCTCACAGGATGTGCGACGTGTTGCACAGAAAATAAAGCTTCAAAACAGCACAACTTATATTATACATTATAGGCCGCAACAATCACAAACAAGTGCAAGATCCTGGAGGGACTGAATCACATAATGTATTGTAATTCAGTCTGAAATGTTTTACTATGTTCAGTCCATATATTACGCTTTTGGAGTAAACGCGTACAGCAGCCATAACGCTTCCAGAACACATAGAATACTTTGAAGGAAACAGAGAAGGAAACAAATATGATGATAACATTACAGATAGACTTCATGTAATGAAACATAAGAGACCGAGAAGACAGCGGCCGTCCACAGGTGATGAAGGCAGCTGCTGTTGAGCAATAGGCTACCAAAGTCTTTGCCCACGTGTCATATAAATGTGTGAACACTCAAAAAATACACGTGGACCATCATCAAAAATAAACGTTCAGAACTTTTACTTTGAAAGGTTACATTGTTCTACTGTTTTGGAGGGGTGTGGCACCAGACAGGGGAACCCAGGGCACCACGTGTGTTAGGTCCGGCCCTGCTAGAATGCTTGTAGCTCAGCAGCTGGCTTTACGGTGCTTATATCAAGGGCTAACCCGATGAAACCGCTTCGTTCACTCAGACCTCAGGTTCGAAACTGTGGCAGCGCGGTGTGTCTGCGCGCGCATGCGCCCACAGAAAGGCGCAGACTGGTTATAAAGCACAAGCAGCGTGTTAGAAAGAAAGTCCCGGGCGTTAGCAGAGAGCAGAACATCCCTGCTCATGATATCATTGAAGAGTTAAAGTCGCCGCGGGCCACAGTCACCTGCTGACCGCCTGACGCGCCCCCTCCTCGGATACCAAACAACAACAGAAGCCGCTAAAGGACCGAGCCCGGCAGGTGTCTGATCTCTTAGAGGACGCTCATTTATTAAATCTGATTAAACATAAAGAGTGGCTGAAACACGTTTGTTTGCTGTAAAATGTACAAGATTTAAATTGTATTTAGTCTGATGTGGTCTTATTGATTAATTTACTTTACTTCTTTTTCTTTAGTATTTCTCCAAAGTGAACTAAAACGAATTTCTCACACTGTTTAGCCCTCAGAGTCTTTGTTTGAATGAGTTTCATACATGCTGAATGAGGAGATGTCTATTTAAAGAGAGTACACTGTACGTTTAGAAGAAGAAGAATTATATCCATAATTAATTTATAAAGGCTGTAGCACTTCTCTCAGTGACAGAGTAGACTCACTCAAAGGACTCATCCACGGACTGACCCTGGATCAGCCGCACGTTCAGTCCACAGTCTCCATGATGACTCTATAGCTGCTGAGGAGCAGATGACAGCGAGCACACAGCTCCTGTATCTCTGAAGCTGATCACAGCTGCTGCAGGAGGCGCGAGCAGAGGATGAGGAGGATGATGAATAATAATAATAGTAATAAACTAATCACACGAAAAGATCCGATCGATCGTTGTAATCATTTATCCTGTGAGAGAAACACGAACGCGTCGCTGTTTACGTGAATCTGAGCATCACATCTGATCCCGTTCACATCATCACAGCATCGCTCTGCTCTCACACATGACGCTCTGATAATGAAACATTCATTTACACCCTTTGTTACAATAATTCCTGTTTTCCATCTCCGTCTCTTTCATAATAAAAGCCTCGCGCGCGGCGCGGGGAACAATAAAAGGGGCGGTAGGTGTACCTGTCTGCAAATGGCGCTGAATGTGAAATAATGTCAACAAACGTTCAGAGATGTTCCGGTTAAAAGGCTCACTCACCGCTGAGCTCAGATCATCCAGCAGAAACAAAGATGCTTTAAAAATCCGCACACAAAATCCCAGCGATCATCAGACAGACAGAGAAGACCATCCGCGTTATCAGGCGGCTTCAACAATGTGTTTAGGTACCAGCAGCAAACGGTGCAGGCGCGCTGTGCCCTCAGTGCGGTCTGACAGGCAGCCAGAGGAGGCGCAGTGTGTTTCCTCTGTCCTCAGCTACACTCACACTGCTTCCTCAGCAGGTGGAGGAGCACAGGAAGCAGTGACAAAAAAACACCTGAAAAAGTTACCTTCACATTTCCCTCCATGACTAAGACTGAACAAAGAATGAAGGTTTTGGTGTTAATTACAATCGATAAGTGACATTTCTTCTTTATATGAATTAAACTTAAATTATTACCGAAGCCCTGAGCGGACATGCATCCCAACGTTTTATCTTCTCTGTTTTCTTGAGACTGTTTTCTTGAGATCTCGACTTATTGATCTCCACATATCAAAGCTGGTTTTCTCGTGATAACGGGATCATTTTGTGTGGCTGTATAAAACAGACCAACAGGCTGCTCTCTGAGATGTTACAGAGCCGGACATGCTGCCATCGCCACACTGATGAGGTCAGATCAGAGATACGACCTATGATCATCTGATGTCACGGTGCTGCAGCGCTGTCATCTCGAGATAATAAGATCAAGAAGTGGAGATCTCAGAAAACAACTGAAAATGGAGTACATGAAACATGTATAGATGCATGTCTGCTTTAGATTAATCAAGGCTAATAAAAAATATGAAATAACTGTATTGCCTAAGTATGAACATTTGAGAATGATTTGAATGAATGATTTCTTTCCTCTGTGTCAGCCTGTCACGTGTCCTCTCAACATGTTCTTCTACAACGTGATCACTTTAATTTAGAGACGGCTCATTTAACCAGTCAGTGGTGCGTCCACCTCGCTGAGCAGACCCTGCTGTTGAGCTGGAGCCAGTGTTTACTGAGTTTAACAACAAACATGAAAAAGTCTGTCATTATTCTGAGGGCAGACAAACACATTAACCACATGTATTATTCACATCAGGAAACAGAACTTCACATCATGTTGGTAATAAACACATTTAATGTAAAGATGTTTAAATGAATCTTCAGGGAACAAAATATCCAGGCTGACACATCCCGCCTGTAAGACAGCACAAAGGGCTCACACACCCTTCAGCTGCCCCTCTTTTGGTACAGGGGGGAGGGGCTTTATATGTAATAAGAAAGTGTATTTGTGGAATCAGCCAATGGGAGCAGAGATGCTGCGGACTGGACCAATCAGAGCTCAGAGAGATGCTGCTCAGGCTCCATCAGTAACCAAGGATCCTGTGGCTTACAGATCGATGCTTCCATTTTCCCTGATCAGAGACAGATTATGAGGAGACAGCAGAGGGACTGAAGGCTTTAAACATTCATGTTCTTTATTCATGAAGACGTGAAGTCAGCTTTCAACATAAAGCAGCCTGTGTGGAGGATTATCATCCGTCCTGTGTGCTTACATAAGACTCATTGTGAGTGCATGTCAAACACGCTCTGTGATCACTAAGAACCTCTGAATAATGAACTACAATAAAAGAACATCACAACACTACAAAGATGGAGGGTGTTGCTTCAGTGTACGCCGTGCTGCAGAGGATGAAGGCTCTCTCATCCTTAAAGGAACATTTAAACATATCGCACGTGTTCACTTTCTGTCTTTCACTCCTTCATGTCGGTGTGAAAGGCAGCGCTGGAGTCAGGATGTTGTTAGCATAGCTTAGCATAAAAACAGGAAGCTGGGGTAAAAAAAACAAAGTTTAAAAATACACCTTCCAACACTGCTTACAGCATACTCACAGCACCGCCATCTGATGACTCATGTCAGGGCTTCCTGATCGATCATTCACTATAGAGACGATCAATAGTGTAAATTCAGGGTCACTTTGGACACATGTCTAATTAAACAACATGTTTGAAACTTTATAAGGTACCGACAGCTACATTAGCATTCAACCAATTCCTAGCTAATATTACTATTAGCTAGCTTACATTACGGTTAGCTAGGAATTCAAGCCTTTTCTGTTGTATTATGTAACACTGTGAAGCGGTTTAATGCTAATGTTAGCTTTTATCTAAGGGTAGCTAATTGATGATCACATATTTTGTTGAAACTTGAAATATGAACAGATATTCCTCCAGACTTTCCACAAAAGAGCGGTGAAATGATACTAATCTGTCAGATTAACTATGTTTATAATATCTGTAAGACTGGAACACAGCTGAGGGCGGCACAGTGGTACAGTGGTTAGCACTGTTGCCTCACAGCTAGAAGGTTCCTGATTCAAATCCCAGTCTTGACGTAGAGGGCCTTCCCCCCGTCAAGACCTACTGCTGACAGTCGTGAACAGATAGGTCTGATAATCATGTGTTTGTCTGGTACTTTCTGCAAAGACCAGGACGTGTCCTCAATGACGGCTACAGCTGCAGACTCTGCACAACAGTACTGGTGAGATTTACTGATACTGAGAGCACAAAAGACAAGGTCCAGGAAGTCTTGCTTGATAACTCCCTCACTGATGGTGAGGACGTAGACCTTCTGGGTCGTTTATTCACCAGTATGGCCAAAGAAAACATTTATTACATCATTTTATCTCATAAAAGTCTTCCTGCACTTTTTGTACCTTTAAGGCTGCTGTTATTTTTCAGTGTTAAATCTGAGGTATTAGCAGAGCGGAGGACGAACGGTGAGTGGAGACGTAACTAAAACAATCACTACAGTCATTGAAGTTTCCATACCTGTGAACTTTAACCTCAGACCAACACAAGAAGCTGTTCTGCTGTTAAACACGCCGGCGTGCGGGATCCTTGCTGTTTTTTCGGTAAGTTAAGTGTTTGTTTGGGTTAGCGGAAGTGGCTACGGCGGCGGCGCCCGCTGATCTCTACTGCGCAGACTCTGGCTCCGTATGACATCGCCATCGCAAGATGGCAGCGCCTATCACAGGGGCTGTTTTGGCATCACTCTCATACAATGGGAGCAGATGGAGACATGCTGTCCATCTATACATTCAGTCATTGGTCGTATCAGACAAAGAAAAGATGAAGCACTTGTGTTTGCTGAATGTCTGAGTGTGTCTTGTTCCTCTTGAATGAAACTGTAGTTTACATGAGGAGGACTGTGTTTCATGTTGGACCCTCAGAGTTCAATGTTTCCAGATGTAATGGAGCAGATCCACCTGACGTGAGGCGGAGGTTGGTTTCGATTCATCTTTTAAATATAAAATATCTTTCTAACATTATTGTATTTTCTGACCCTTTACTTTAACATGAAACATGCAGATCAGCATCAACGAGCAGAGCCTGCACAAAGACGCTCACAGCGGAGCTTCATGAGCGCAGATATGGATCCGCTCTGTGACGGCAGCGTTGGTGTAATTGGCGTATCTAAGCCACTTTACTGTTTTTGTCTGAGGAGCTTTCTGCTCAGCACATCGTCCCTGCTTCAGTCTGTACAGTCACATCTCCTCAGACACACACACACTCCTTCCCCCATCACACACAAAGGACCCCCTCCCCCTCCACCATCACTCCCCCTCCCCCAGTGTGAGGGAGCAGGTGCTGAGCCAGACCGTCTGCTGAGGTGAAGAGCCAGCAGGAGCACAGCGGCTCCCCAGAGAGGAGCACCACAATCCAACACCCACACCCCCCCACATGTCCACCTCCCCCTCCTGCAGAGAGAAACCAGTTTATCACAAAACATGTCCAGTATGAATGAGGTCTGGTTCAGAGGGAGGGACAGAGTACAGAATCACTGTAACGCTGTGCTGCCAGACAAAGTTCAAGCCCATGAAAGTGTGTCTGAAATTCTCCTGCAGATCCTCAAGCTGTGGAAGAAATGAGGCTCAAGTCTGCTGGAAGATACAGACACCGTGTCTGACTGTCAAACAGTTAGTGAGAAGGATTCAATGTGTTTGTCCATCTGCGTGAGGATGTTAGCTCAACAAAATGAGGGACCGAGTGAGAGAGTAGCAACAGAAAGACTAATGTACGGTATGCGTGCGTGCGTGTGTGCGTCGTTGTGCGTGTTGACTGCGCTGATTAGCTCAATCAGCTGGAGATATACACGCAGTCATTAAACAGACAGCGGAGACAGTAGATTTAAGTGCTGAAAACGTCCCTCTAAGTCGTGCTCATTTTGAGGTGTGAACGTGTTATCAGCAGAAGAATGATCCTGTGAGCATGTAGAGAGTCTGCTGAACGCGTCCATGTGTTTTTGATGTCTGTGATGTCAGAAATGTGGACCCCACAGCGAAATACAAAAGTGCTTCTGAGCGGTTCACTCGAGGAAGCTGAAGTCAGATTAACATTACAGTAGATGGAGAGTTTTTCAGCGCTCCTGGTGCTTTGAAGCTCTTCCTGCCAAAACTGTGAATCTGTTCTGCTTCAAAGGTTCATCAGTGGTAGAGAAGAAGATTTCCTACATTTTGATGTGTTCATTATGTGTGTGGAGTGAACATTGTGGGCTTGGGAGAGGGAAATGTTAAAAAAGGTTTTTAATCTTTGACCCTCTCTACACTCTTACGATGACATCACACACTCTACCCGGCGCAACACACACCCATTATAAAATCTGAAAACAGCCGAAAACATCTTAACATTTAGAGCCTTATCATTCAAAAACTGTAAGCGATATTTAAAAAGCTAATAACACATGAGTAGTTGAAAGAATTGTGAACATTTTAAAGCTAAAATGAAGTCTGTGAGTGAAAGTATGCTGAAGATATAGCATTTCAAAGTTGAGGCCAAGTTGAAGATTTTTCCCATCAAAAAGTAAAAAATGTAGAAATGTGAGAAGTGAGAGCAAACAAGTGAGCATGTCCTGAAGAGCTGACAGTTAAACAGTGTCTGAGGCTGGAAGTATGCTGAAGGAGGAGAATAAGCGTTAGTCAGTCTCAACAGGAGAACTCTGCATGATCCTGAAGGATGTTAAAGCCTTGGTATAATGCCGTAGTGCTTTCTTTGGGTTTTTATTTAACCACTTCTTAGCTAACATTACCACGAGCTAGAAGCTGGCTGAATGCTCACATTACCTCTTGATTTTGTTGTAGGATACATTAGAAAAGGCATACATTCCTAGCTAACCATAAAATAGCAAGGTAGTGGCTGAATGCTAACGTGCTGTTGTCTGCTGGTAGCTAACGGGTTAAAATATATATTTTTATATTTTTACAAACTGAAGTCTGTTAAGCCTTTTCAATCATTGTTTAACTCCTTCAAATGTAGTATTCAACCGGTTCAAAGGTCATTTTAGCTTGGCATTAGCTGAATGCTAGTATTAGCTGCTGTCTTATGGTAGCTAATTGGTTATCAAATATGTTTTAACTCAAAATATGTCCAGATGTCTCTTCATGTAGTCCTTTCAACCTTGAACACAGCACTATGACATTTTGACAGTGTTTGAGCTTCCCACCCTGAGTGTGATGTCAGAGGAAGATGGCCGCCATGTGAATATGGTTAATGCTAAGTTGTTAATGGTAAAAGTATTTAACTTCAAACCCCCTGAACAACATTCAGCACTGTGGCTACAGTTGGTTGGTACAGTTGGTCGTGCAGCTTTACATGGTGCACTCGAGCAGTCAGAGGATGCACGATCTTGGTTGCATCTTGCTTTAAAGTGACGACTAAACTTTTCTGTGAACTTGTGATGTCCAGACTGTACCGGAGTGGCTTCATGTGAGAACACAAATGTCCGGATCTATTGAACTGCACAGTAAAAACACTTTCCGGCCAGTCCCCCAGTGTCTGAATGTGTAAACAAAGCAGGGGATTGTCGGGAGCATTCACAAGGAGCGAGAGTGCATGTTGATGATGGTGATCAATTCAATCAAATCAGTGCAATGGCAATGAAGTTATTTTTAACATGATAAACATTTTGTAATAAAAGGGCATTTTTAGATTCTGTTTAATCCACCACATTTGTCGTGTCCATTTCCGGTCCAGGGTCTCGATCGTCTTTGGTTTACGTTGGGTTGTTGTGTTTCATAAATATCCTCCATATTAACCGTCTTTGTTTGCATGGACATTTAATGCATCATGGAACATTTATCAACAAAAGTGTTAGCCACCTCACTCCTACACAAAGATACGTGTTATTAAATGTAAAAGCAGTTTCAGGAGATGGTTACCTCAGTGGGAGGATCCACCTGACCTCTGCTTCCAAACATGATTTACCTGCATGTGTGATTCACTTCCTGTATGGTGGATGTTTCCTGTTCCTCGGCGGAGCTGCAGGTGGATTTCTCACCCTGAGTGTGATATAAATCACTTCCCCCTCATGTGTTCCAGAAGCTTCCGCTCTCCCTCTCTTCTGTTGACATCTGTGCTTTGTGGCCTCCAGCTGAGCGTGTGCTTTAATTACCTCCCTTCACTTCCACTCAATTAGCTCAGAGCTCAACAATAGCCGGCAGCCGGACGCAGCAGCAGCTAACAGGCCTGCTGGTGCTGCAGAGGAGGGAGTCACAGCGACCACACAGTGTTTAAAGCATGAAGGGTCGGTGTTGTATGGAGTCAGTGACATTTAAAAGATCACACCACAGAGAGTCTCATCGTATCAGGCAGAGAGATCAGGATGTGTGTGATATTAAAACTGTGAGAATCTCTGAAATGTTAAATTAATGTTAGCTCACACACAGGTCAGATGCTCTGAATGTGTCTCTAATGTTAGAGTCTGTTGTTATATCAGAGAGCATCCAGGCTAAAAACATCGGGTCCATCTGCTGCATTACAACATCAGAGAAAAGCCACTAAGTCCTTTCTTTGGATAAAAGCTTCCACCTGTTTCTGTGAGAACAACGAGCCCGAACATCTTCAGTGTGTCAATGGCAGTTAGTCCCACACATATACGTCATGTTTTCTGTTCACACAGTGAAAAGCAAACAATTAAGGACAGCAGGATGTCATGTCTGGATTCATAACCTCCCCTCCTCCTCCTGAGCTGTGTCTGATGAACTCTCCTGCTGCTTCCAGCTCCTTCAGGCTGACCAGTGCCCAGTGTGATGAGCTGTTAGCTCGGATCAGTACCAGGATTTCTCTGATGGACACCAACTAGTAAGCAACGTGGACCTTTTTTCCAATGTCCTAGCCGTCCCTTTAACTGTCGCTGCTTAAAGTCCCTAATCTGAACGCTGAACGGCTATCGTGACTCGGCGGCAGGGAATTTATGATGTTGAATTTTTGATGTAGAACAGATTGTTAGCTGTTAGCTGTTAGCATGCAGAGTCTGTTTATAGAGGTTAATAAGGAGCTAAATCATCGTCAGATGACGCTGATGGGAGCACATTACGTTTTTCCTTCATACGCCGCAGCCTGCTGATACGTGATTGGTCAATAGTACTCGGACTACAAGCTTACTACAAACAGAAAC
The DNA here is from genome assembly GCF_022749685.1 of Semicossyphus pulcher. NCBI lineage: Eukaryota > Metazoa > Chordata > Actinopteri > Labriformes > Labridae > Semicossyphus > Semicossyphus pulcher. Next base: position 33,553,652 of record NW_027211726.1, read on the forward strand.
CAGAACACTTGCTGTCCCTGCCTACAGACTCTACACTTCTATGTAGACTCTGTAAAAGAGATGACTGTGAATGTAACTGCGCAGTGTTTGCTTTGTGTTTGGTTTGAGCACACCTTTAAGGCCCTGACACCCAGAGCCTACAGCTGACCTCAGTTGGCCCTGGGTCTAGCGGTGTATTCTGTACTTGTCTGCAGCTCTTTGACCTGATTGTGATCAGCTGCTCAGCTACCACTGAGAAGAGCAATGGAAGAGAGCACAGCAAGCACACTACAAGTCTTTTCTTCTCTACATGTACAGGCTTATTATCACCAGAGCCACCTGCACCCTTTATCACACATGTTCTGGGTTAGAAGTCGATTCCTTTTTCCCTCTTAAATTATGAATACGAACTACTGCCACCTGCTGGTACGGAGAGTTATTGCCTCTCACACGCTGAACTGCTGCTCACTCCTTCTCTTCATCACAAGTCTTTAACTGAAGGCCTGTAAAACAGTGTTTCCAGATGTTTCAGAGAGCTGCACAGCTTTTACAGTATTTATAGTTTCAGCAGAACGAGGTCACAGCTGATGCAGATGTGCTGAATGTCACCACGAGTCTGAGCGTCTGGACGTTTCACTGTGAACAAGTGACACTTTCACTACTGCAGGGTTCTATTTAAAAACATAAAGCCATCGGATGTGTTCACTCTTCATCATCATGTGTTCACTCTTCACCACCGTGTGTTCACTCTTCATCATCGTGTGTTCACTCTTCATCATCATGTGTTCACTCTTCACCACCGTATGTTCACTCTTCATCACCGTGTGTTCACTCTTCATCATCGTGTGTGTTCACTCTTCATCATCATGTGTGTTCACTCTTCATCATCATGTGTGTTCACTCTTCATCATCGTGTGTTCACTCTTCATCATCATGTGTTCACTCTTCACCACCGTATGTTCACTCTTCATCACCGTGTGTTCACTCTTCATCATCGTGTGTGTTCACTCTTCATCATCATGTGTGTTCACTCTTCATCATCGTGTGTTCACTCTTCACCACCGTATGTTCACTCTTCATCACCGTGTGTGTTCACTCTTCATCATCGGATGTGTTCACTCTTCATCATCATGTGTTCACTCTTCACCACCGTATGTTCACTCTTCATCATCGTATGTTCACTCTTCATCACCGTGTGTTCACTCTTCATCACCGTGTGTGTTCACTCTTCATCATCGGATGTGTTCACTCTTCATCATCATGTGTTCACTCTTCACCACCGTATGTTCACTCTTCATCATCGTGTGTTCACTCTTCATCATCGTATGTTCACTCTTCATCACCGTGTGTTCACTCTTCATCATCATGTGTTCACTCTTCATCATCGTGTGTTCACTCTTCATCATCGTGTGTTCACTTTTCACCACCATGTGTTCACTCTTCATCATCATGTGTTCACTCTTCACCACCATGTGTTCACTCTTCATCATCATGTGTTCACTCTTGTGTTCACTCTTCCTCATCGTGTGTTCACTTTTCACCACCATGTGTTCACTCTTCATCATCATGTGTGTTCACTCTTCATCATAGTGTGTTCACTCTTCATCATCATGTGTTCACTCTTCATCATCATGTGTTCACTCTTCATCATCATGTGTTCACTCTTCATCATAGTGTGTTCACTCTTCATCATCATGTGTTCACTCTTCATCATAGTGTGTTCACTCTTCATCATCATGTGTTCACTCTTCATCATAGTGTGTTCACTCTTCATCATCATGTGTTCACTCTTCATCATAGTGTGTTCACTCTTCATCATCATGTGTTCACTCTTCATCATAGTGTGTTCACTCTTCATCATCATGTGTTCACTCTTCCTCATGTGTTCATTGTGTGTGTTCGTGAGCTGCCTGCAGGCTGATGTGAGTAAACACTCTCTCTCTCTCTCTGGCCGGTATTGGATCAGCAGCAGACATTAGATGATGATGATGATGATGAAGATGATGATGATAATCCAGCCTGAGTCAGAGACCACCTGTTCATCGGTTTCTGCTCTGCTCTGTGCCGCCCCCTGCTGGAGACGCAGGCTGACACACAGGCTGAGCAGTGTTCAGTGCTCAGTATTTGAATAGTTTCTGGTTTTAAATGTTTTGATTAACTTTGTATAGTTACAGTTTTCATATAACAGGTTTCTCCTCAACACGCACACGTGATCGTCACCTGCTCGTGAGTTTTTCTTTTTTACAGGTTTAAATACGTAAAGAACAAAAACAAGTCAACAACTGAATATTTGATCACAGTTATTAATCTTATGATAATCATTCACTAAGAACATCAACAATAAAGTCTCCAGAGCTTTGCTGAAGGTTAATAAACAGCCAATGTTTTCATAGTGTTCCTTGTAAGTTCTTTAACGTTACTGTGACTGTATCAGTCGCCCTGTAGCACCTTTAGTGTCACTGCTCAGTCATGTTGCACACTGTAAGTCTGCACCGTGTCACATAGCACATAAATATTGAACTTTAGCTGCACGCATGCAAATGTCGGGTTCTTAGTCTGAACGGGTCGACCGGCTCGTAGAAGTGCAGATCTGTGGTGGAAGGGTGGAGCACAGTGTGAGGCTAACATCTGAGTGGGAACAACTGTGGGGAAAAGATGCATCTAAAGCACGGCCTGTTTGAAGGTGATGAATCATGGGAACAACAAAGACACACGGAGGTCCGAGCCTGAGCCTGCTCTCAGAGAACAGCGTCACATTACAGGTCAAAATAAAGATCAACATCTACTGTCCTCTATTAAAGACAGCTACAGTGTGTTTCCAGGATGTGTCGTGTCCTACATGGCATTATGGGTAATGTGGATATGATGCTTCAGAGCAGACTCACTCCGGAAGAAGCACTCCAACTCAAACCAGTAAAACAGACAACATGAGCAACAGGAGCACGCACGTGTGAGACAGCTGTGTCAGCCACCACAAACCTTATTTATAGTTATTAATCGTGTAAATGTAAAGTTACTCACCGTGACGTCAGAGTTCAGAGGTCGGCAGCAGTCAGAGGTCCGGGAGGGAAAAATCAGAAACAAAACACAAAGTCAGAGCGTCGTCATCAGTGAAACAAACATGTGATTTATATTTACAGTGATTTTTAAACTGTTCCTGCGTCGCACCTGTCCCATCCAGGCAGCGTTTGCTCTGCAGCGCCGTCAGTTTCTCAGTAATGTCCTTCCATGAGACATAATAATAATGTTCACTTAATAATACGTGCAGTCAGACATGTTGTTTGGAGGCTCTTGGAGAGAATCAATCAAACTTAATTTACAGTAAACCTACGTCTGTGATTGATCTGTGAGAGGAACAGTGACTTGAGACTTAAAGGTCAAAGGTCAGGTTGACTGCTGGACGGATCAACAGCAGTTAGACCAACAAACAGACCGAGTGTGTTTGAGTGGAGTTGAGTCCATCAGCCAGGACACTTCAGGGAACCGGCTTTATTTCTTTAAATAACAAAGCACACATCTCATATCTGACAGACAATAAGCGTGATATACGATCAATAAGTCAGATTCACTTTTCTACTAAAGAAACACGGATCAATAAAGTCCTCAGGGGACACAAAACACGAACCTGAAGCTGAAGCGATCTCTGCGTGAAGTCAAAGAGTGAGTGAGAAGAGAGCACTCTTTAAATAAGGAGCAATCAGGAGAACTACATCCGACTAATGAGGAGTGACAGAGTGCAAACAACAACCAATCAGGGACGAGGAAAGGAGAAACCAGGAAGTGAACTAAAGGAAGTGAGGTAGGTGTGGAAGGGAGGCAGTGAAAGGAAAGGAAGGAGTGATCTTTACTCCAGAATCAGCTGATATAAGACGTCTGCATCATCACTGAAGGTTAAACAGCTCCGCTCTCTCTGTTCACTCTCACCTCACCAGTGTCCTGTAGCTATAATAACTGGTGCTTCTCACTACTTCTTATTACGCACACTCATTTAGCTGACTCACTTCTACTCCAGCTGCTCCTCGAGCTCATCCTTCAGTCCTGTTACATATACAAGCAGTCTCTGAGATCATGCTGACAGTCACAGGCCGCTCCGTCCGATCACACAATGTTACGGCTCATCGGTGTAGCTGTATTGCATGTTATATTGTTATCACAAAATGTTGGCAGAGCACACATGCAGGCCTGGTAATGCTCAGTGTTTCCTTTGGCTCATGGAGTGCTCAGGGTTAGCACACAGACAAAGCTAACTGTTAGCAAACTGTAAGGAAACATTTGATAACTTTGGTGACCAGTGGAGTCTGAGCAGACAGGCTACAGCTGAGCACAACATGGAGGAGACATGGACTGACACAGACCAGCGGGAGGAGGCGTGACCACATGATCACATGAGCTCCTCTCTTCCCTCTTTAAGAACACATTCATTAAAAGTTCCAAAATAAGAATACACAACATCTCAAGTGTTAAAACACACCGGCCCAGATGTGCTCAGACATCACTGCCTGCTCATCCACGGACAGAATGACTGTGTACTGTCCCCTCTGAAACAAACCAACACAGCGTGTGGTTGGAGTCTGTTCGTTGGTGCAGAAAGTCTCCGGTCATGTCGTGTTCTCGTGTTGTACTGAAGGTTTGAATAATGAATGAAGGAGTCCTCACTGTGTCAGCTGTGTTTAGAGCATGCAGGGTTCCTTCTTCTTCTGCACTATCAGAGTATTTTTAGCTGTTTGTATCTTTTATTTATAACCTCTTGCTGTTGTGTGCAGAGTCTATCTTTAGCTGCCTCCTTCTCATCAGCATGTTTTATTCGTCTGCTGCAAACAGGACGGATCGTTTGTGTTGTTCTGGGTCACTGATTTGATCTTCTAGTCAGCAGCTCGCATGCTTTTAAGCCAAGCCTGCAAATATCTTATGAAAGTGTAAAAACTCTCTGACATGACAGAAGATATATTAACTCTCCAGATGCAGCAGAGTTTGGAGTTTAACTCGTGATCAGAAGCAGCTCAGGAGTCACTCTGAGCACAGACATGACTCAACACGGCTCCCAGTTTAATCTGTGAGCGAACGCTCTGCAGTCTGATAACTGTTAACACTGATAACACTGTGTGCACAGAGCGACATGCTGGGGAAGTCACCACGTGAAGCACGGCTGTTTACAAGCTTTACATCCTGAAATCAAGAGATCCCTGAGGGGAAGGTGACCCCAGGGAAAGGTGACCCCAGGGAAGGTGACCCCAGGGAAAGGTGACCCCAGGGAAGGTGACCCCAGCCATCACTCATACTGCTACCTCTGTAATCTACTGATGATGACGGATGGCACGTCATGATAGGAACATGCAGATGTATTAATGTTTATTTGTGACCAAATGTGCTGAGCACATAATATTCTCTATGATTGTTCATATCGTCTGTGCAGCGTAACTTTGTTTGACAGGCGTGTGTTCAGATTAACGTCAGATTAATTGCAACAGAATCAATCAAACTGTCCCTGAACACATGTGTTTGATCTGCATGTGTTCGTTTGTCTGAGCTGGAGATGGCCGACATGAAGGACTGTGACAAACTGAACCGTGAACAGAGCAGCCGTCACATTCAACCATCATGTTCATACAGCAGGAGACCAGCTGAGCAACAACGATCCGAGCACGACGATTCTGATGTGACTTGTTTCATTAACGTTTATTTTTTATAATGGAATAAATGAATGAATGCATAAAAGAAATCAACGTAAAGGAACCAGTTTGTGAAATGAGCCTCTGTTCTAGAGCTGCACAAGAATCCAATATTGATCCTGATCATGATTTTATCTTCACGATTAAATAAACATGACTGACGCTGATATTGACGTTTAAAACGCTCCGCCTGTAGAAAACTCTGCTGCAGATCAAACCAAGCGCTCCCTAAACTAACAGCCCCTCCCCCAGGGGGCGACGGAGAGGTTTGGGCTTCACTTTTGGGGGAGCTGGCAGGTCATGTGATGAGCGCCGACCTTACAGAGAGGAAGAGTAAACAACAGAGACGGTCGGAGAAACTAAAGTCAAACGTCTGAACAGAAGACGAAGAGCTGGTCCCCTGAAGCGGCTCGTCAGCGCTTGTTTGGAGGTGTTTCAGGTTTAAGTGATGTGAAGAAGAAACAATAATCAGCAGAGAGGTCATGAAACCTGCGTCTGCGCCGCAAAGCAACACGGCTAACTTGTTGAAGCAGCTGAAAGAACAAAGTGCAGCATGATGAGTGTGTGAAGGCCGAGAGGAGGAACGAGCTGCTCCCCGTCCTCCAGCGTCACGTCAGACATCCAGAACAGAGACGCTGCACAGAGACACCCTATCACCCAGCTCCCACAGACACACTGACATTACCCACGATGCACCACATTCAGGTAAAGGACCTGATTTTAAGTCTTAGTTTGATGCTAAATGTGAGCATGAGCCTGAAAGCAGCACAAGATGAGCTGAGAGTGAAAATAATCCTGATCAATAACTGTGAACTGAATATTGATGAAAATAATGGTGATATCATTTTGACCATAATTCTCTGTTCTGATTGGCAGAGAGAAACGAGGCCATGTTATTTAAACGGTCTTTGAAGTGTCTGTGGTAACAACAGTAAACTGACTGACCTGCCGTGTGATTGGTTGCTTCAGGATTGTGTCAGGCTGTGAGTAAGGACTGAAGCTGGCGTAGCAGAGTCTTCTTTACCAGGCTCCTTTATCAAAGTCTCCTCTAACAGCAGGTGTAACAGAGCGTGACCCTTCACCTCTCAGAAACAGAATCCTCCAGCATCCTGTGATTAAAGCAGGAAGCGACCCTGGATGTTTTCACCGTGTTCCCGTCTCCTTTCAGCAGACACATGAGGCCGACGGAGTTCAGAGCTGTTTTGCAGCAGAATGAAAAATGTCTCCTCTCGTCCTCCTGCCTGCACATGTGCTGCAAAGCTTTGCTGTATATCATCGAGCAAAGACAACAAATGAATGAACCATTAAATATTAACGTCATGTCACTAACCATCAGCATTTAAAGGATTCTAAAGCGTGAGGACAAAAGAGGCAGCTTGAGCTCTGTGACGGAGCTGCGTCCAGTGACACAGGAGGAAACAAACAGCTGAGCTGACACCAACACGTCCTGACACCAAGCAGAGGAACTGATTCAGTGTGTGAGCAGGAGACCAGCGCAGCCTGTCAGCTTCAGTGTCATGAGTTTCTAGTTTGGTTCTGCTTTTCTTGTATTTTGGTGTTCAGTTATTATTTCTTTTTAACCATGTCACTTTGTCTCCCTGTCATGAGTTCTCATGTTTAATGTTGTATTTAATATCTTGTGTTCTTGTCCTGATTTAGTCTTGTTTAGTTATGTAATTCATTTGTGTTTCATTGTCTAGAGATTTTCTGCTCGAGTTCTGCTGTCACAGTCCTGAGTTTGGTTTTCAGTGTTTCCTGTTTTATTTTGTAGTTCTTGCCTTCCTGCCTGTGTGTGTTTCCCGCCTGTTTGATGATGTGCCCTGCCCTGATTGTTTTCACCTGCCCCTTGATTGTCTCACCTGTGTCTGATTAGCCTCACCTCCTAATTTTATCTAGTCTTTGTGCTCCCCTGTCTCGTTGCCTGGTCATTGTCGTCCTTCCTCTGGAGTGTCGTCTGTCCATGTCCATGCGTATTATTCTCAGTGGTCTTAGTGTTCCCTGTGTGGATTTTTCACCTTCCGCTTTTATTTGGATTACTTATTGCCCGTCTTGTTGAGACCTTTCTGCCATTGGATTTTGTTTGTCCTCAGATCAGTAAGCCTTCTGTTTCGCTTCTGGGTCCTCACCTTTTTGTTAAAACCGAAACCTTGACATTCAGGCTCTGATGGTGGAAGTGGTTTAAATATTTAAACATGTTCATCTTCATACAGTGTTTCCTCCTGATTCACTTCTTCTGTCTCCTACGATGTGCCGGATGTATCTGTTCCTCTGTGCCACACAGCTGCAATAACAACACAGCAGTGAGCCACAGTGCTCCTGTGTCACCATGAACGCACACACACGCACATGTACACGCACGCGCACACACACACACACGCACACGCACACACACATCCTGCTGCACTCAATACGGACACACCTCAAGTGATGCATCTGCAGTTGAAAATAGTCCCAGCAAACACACTGACTCCTCTCTTACTTCCTGATGGTTTACATTACATTCCTGAGAGGCAGAGACGGAGGTGAGAGGTCGCAGTGCTGGGGTGGTTTGGTTCAGCACATGTTGACATCAACACCTCTGCTGTAACATCCCCATCACATCATTCTAACGTCCACCGTCAGGCAGAATTAATAAAGCAGCACAAACAGCTGTCCTTCAATTGTATAGCAGTCAGTCAGCACATAAATACATGTATGTTTATTACCTGCGATATGACAACATAAGGTCACAAGAAGGGACAAAATGCAGACACCTTTGACCTTTCTCAAACTGGACTTTTGACACTTAGACTCCATCCTGGAGTGCGACTCTGCGGTCCCTCTCAGCTGAATGAAGCAGCTCTTATTCAGGAGGAGGGTAAAACGACAGCTGCAGCTTCAGGAGGAGCCTCCCTCTTTACTGTCGACACTTTGATAACCGGAGGATGTGTTGAACATGTGAACCGTTTCCTCGACTACATTCAGAATCATTTATGTTATTATTTATTATATATTTGATCCTAAATACAAAGAAACCTTGTTAACGTCGGTGTGCCCATAATAAATCAAACATTTGACATCTTCATGCTCAGTACGTTAGCACCGGTGCCGTGCTGCTGATGGAAGGTTTTATAATCCTCTTACACTTCCTGTTCAGTGGGTTTGGATGAACTTAAAGTGGTAGAGCCTCCGGATGAGCACAAACACGGAGCACAAGTGTGTAGGGGCAGGGTGAGTAGGGACAGGGTGTAGGGTCAGGGTGAGTAGGGACAGGGTGTGTAGGGTCAGGGTGAGTAGGGACAGGGTGAGTAGGGACAGGGTGAGTAGGGACAGGGTGTGTAGGACAGGGTGAGTAGGGACAGGGTGTGTAGGGTCAGGGTGAGTAGGGACAGGGTGAGTAGGGACAGGGTGAGTAGGGTCAGGGTGAGTAGGACAGGGTGAGTAGGGTCAGGGTGAGTAGGGACAGGGTGAGTAGGGACAGGGTGTGTAGGGTCAGGGTGTGTAGGGACAGGGTGTGTAGGACAGGGTGAGTAGGGACAGGGTGAGTAGGGACAGGGTGTGTAGGACAGGGTGAGTAGGGACAGGGTGAGTAGGGACAGGGTGTGTAGGGTCAGGGTGTGTAGGGACAGGGTGAGTAGGGTCAGGGTGAGTAGGACAGGGTGAGTAGGGACAGGGTGAGTAGGACAGGGTGAGTAGGGACAGGGTGTGCAGGGACAGGGTGAGTAGGGTCAGGGTGAGTAGGGTCAGGGTGAGTAGGACAGGGTGAGTAGGGACAGGGTGTGTAGGGACAGGGTGAGTAGGGACAGGGTGAGTAGGGACAGGGTGTGTAGGGACAGGGTGAGTAGGGACAGGGAGAGTAGGGACAGGGTGTGCAGGGACAGGGTGAGTAGGGACAGGGTGTGCAGGGACAGGGTGAGTAGGGACAGGGTGTGCAGGGACAGGGCGAGTAGGACAGGGTGTGTAGGGACAGGGTGAGTAGGGACAGGGTGTGCAGGGACAGGGTGTGTAGGGACAGGGTGAGTAGGGACAGGGAGAGTAGGGACAGGGTGTGTAGGGACAGGGTGAGTAGGGACAGGGAGAGTAGGGACAGGGTGCGTGGGGACAGGGTGTGCAGGGACAGGGTGAGTAGGGACAGGGAGAGTAGGGACAGGGTGTGTAGGGACAGGGTGAGTAGGGACAGGGTGAGTAGAGACAGGGAGAGTAGGGACAGGGTGTGTAGGGACAGGGTGAGTAGGACAGGGTGTACGAGGTGGTTTGAGAATACCATACGTTATGTTACGATACGATACGAGAACATACGTTAGCATACCCTACAGTACATTACGTTATGAAACACTGATACCATACCATAGCCTACACTACAATCCGACACACCGTACATTAGCACAGGATACAATACAATACACTTACCGTATCTGTGGGACTTATTGCAGCACAAAGTTACATGTAAACAAAGAAAGGCCTCTCTACTTCTGGGCTGTGGAGCACCTGACCTCTGACCTTTAGGGCCAATGTTTAAGGCAGAGGAGCAGGATACATTTACACTTTATAGCAGTAAAGTCACCTCACACTGAGAAGCCTCAGAGCTGGACCGACAGCAGCAACAATAAATAATATTAGTGCTCCAGTGACTCACAGGACTCCACTTGTGAGGTCTGCAGTGCTTACGTCCGCACAAACACAACCTGGCTCTGTCTCCATGCAGGCAGGGACGTGTGAGGGAACATGGACACAGAGAGCAGAGGGACTTCTGTCAGAGCTGCAGAAGCTGCGTGTCACCTGCTGTGCAGCTGCACACACAGCTCAGACCGACAGAGTCCTGTAGAGTCCTGTAGAGTCCCGTACACCAACAACACGGTTACTATCTGAGCTGTGGTTTAACAATCCTCCACAACACACTGCAGTTCTGTGACTGATTCCATATGACTCTGTTCTGTGCTGCCTTTGTGAATAAGCAGCCCGGAGGATCAGCACGCAGCAGATTCATGAAATATGCATCACTGCATGAGTTTGCTTTTACTGTACTGCGTCTGTCAGAGAGCAGAGAGCAGCTGACAGGAACCTCAAACACATATAACACTACACGTGAGATCTAGAACATTCCTCCTGCCTGCCTTTAATCTCCTGCAGCACTTATTTACAGTAGAAGAAGAAAGAGCAGCACGTTACAGCACCTGAGAGCTCCTGGTCTCCGCTGACAGATGTTCCGTCTCTTCCATCCGCCTCAGCTGATCCGTCTGCAGCTCCGCTCTCAGCAGCTTCACCGGCTGCAGCTCCGCACACCGACACGCAGCGGAGCCGCGGAGGAGTGTCCGCCCCGGGCTCTCTGCTGCGTCAGGCTGCCTCAGTCACAGAGGAAACATGGAGAGGCTGTGAAAACCTGCAATGGTAATAATATTACAAAGTCTGCTGTACAGACGGGATACTGGAGCAGAGAGGGAGGTGGGCGGTGGGCAGAGAGAGAGAGAGAGAGAGAGAGGGAGAGAGAGAGAGAGAGAGAGAGAGAGAGAGAGAGAGAGAGAGAGCTGTGAACACGTTTGTGCACAGGAGCAGAACATTATAATAATGACAGAGTTCTGCAGTGTTTGAATCCACAGCAGCTTTCATCTATTAATACAGCGTGTATGATACAGCAGCAACACGTCATCTACACAGACAGAACAATGCGATCATTAATCTGAGCTCATGTCCTCATCTGATCTTTAAATATTAGACTGTGTGTGTGTGTGTGTGTGTGTGTGTCCTGCTCCTCCTCGACCATGTGACTGCATCACAGTAAACTCACAGTATATTACATTACTGTATCATACACACAGAGAGCCTCATGGTGAAACATTAATGACCATCTGCTCTGTGTTATGGCTGGACACACTCATTATGCTGGCTGCTGAGTGTCAGACACACCCCTACACACTCACACACGCACACACACACACACACACACACACGCACACACACACACTCTGTAGATGCTGTGGCTGCCTGCCAGTCTAACAGCAGTGCAGCTGAGGGCAGCAGTACTGCAGCAGAGCGGGCACACATCAGCAGCATGCTACCGGAATAACACTCTCTCTCTCTCTCACACACACACACACACAGACACACACACACAGATGTACAGTCTGAACAGGGACACAATCGCAACCAATCACAATCCAGCCGGAGAGAGAAGTCGTCTGTTAATCTCAAACACTTCAGATGCTAACAGCACCTGCTGTCTCTATAGATCAGTGTCTCACAGAGCAGCAACATGGCAGAGGGCAGGAAACATTCAACCGATCATAAAAAACCTGCTTATCTTTCTAGCTTATGACTTTTAGAGGAGATGTGTTTCATGAAGCCTTTCCATGTTGCACACACAGAGAGCGTAACACGGTGGAGGCAGATGACCTGCAGCCTTCGCGGCTTTCTGTTTCACGTTCACCCAGGAGGCGTCTGCTCGAGTCCCGCGTGAAACCACAAGTCAACGTTGATGTTTTATTTCAGAGCAAACCTGAGCTCTCCTGAAACTCCCCGAGTACATCTGGTGCCCAAACAGAAACCTGGTGATACGTTACACATCGGGATCCAGAGGCTACGATTCCAGATCCTGTGATCAACTGCAAAATCAAGGACACTTTAAAGATGGAGGATAGGTTCCCTTACATACTTCATGTGACGCATGGCACTTAAAATAATCCAACTGTGATCAGTGAAGAGTGCAGGAACGGACCAGAGGTCCCTCATCGCTTTACTGAATAACTGCAGCAGCCTCAGGAGGTTTGCCATCACTCTCACAGGGTCTGTCGTGTCAGGTGATGGCTGCACTGTGACATATAAGATACTATACCATACAATCAGTCAGCAGTCCCCCGTCTACACTCAGGCTGGAAGACGACATCTTTGCTCTAACCTGTAACCTGTAAACCAGCCATCATGGGACCAGCACAGCCTCTGGTAGTGACAGCAGGTTTGAGAGGGCTTCCTGTGAGTCCAGCAGTTGTTCAGAGGAATGATGAATGAAAACCCTCCTCTCTGTGCATCAGTCAAACTGTTCAAGCTGCGGCAGGTAACTTTATTAAAACTAACTTTTTGTCATATTTGCTCAAACTGTAAATGGACTGTACTTATATAGCGCTTTACTAGTCTGTGTGACCACTCAAAGCTGCTTTCACACTACATGTCACATTCACCCAGTCACACACTGATGGCAGAGGCTGCTACGTAAAGTGCCCAACTGTCAATCAGATATCACATTCATACCTGTTGGCTATGGGAGCTATTTGGGGTTCAGTGTCTTGCCCAAGGACACTTCGACATGTAGCCTGAGGGAGCTGGGGATCGAACCTCCGACCTTCCGATTGAAGGAAGGTCTGAGCCACAGCCGCATCCGTCACAAATGTCAGTTTAAACATGCAGTCAGACATGAGAGAGATAATCTGTGAATAAATCCTGCTCCTCTGGCTCCTCCTACTGCTCCTAATGGCTCCTCCTACTGCTCCTCTGGCTCCTCCTACTGCTCCTAATGGCTCCTCCTACTGCTCCTCTGGCTCCTCCTACTCCTCCTACTGCTCCTAATGGCTCCTCCTACTGCTCCTCTGGCTCCTCCTACTCCTCCTACTGCTCCTAATGGCATTTGTAAGACTCCAACGCTCCTGAAACACAACAATCAATCAGAGCCGAGCAGTCTCTCAGGCTGCTGTCAATCACACGCTGCGCAGCACCAGTTAGACAGGTCTGCTCCACAGGTAATTACCCCAGCTTCATTTGTGCTGTATTTGTTTCACATTGCTAAGATGTCTGCGGTTACTGTGACGCTGTGTTACGTTGGTGTTGCAGTCGGGCTAACGTTAGCTTGTTCTCAATGCGGCTGCTGTTCAGCGTTGTTTCATGGCGGTGGGGCTGAACATGTCTCTGTGACGTGTCCAGGCAGTGTGACCGTGTCAGACTTCCTCCTGATAGCTCTGTGTGCCTGTGCTCTCACAGCTAAATGTTCTTAACATCAGTGAGTTACTGCTCAGTCGGCTCTGTTCTTTCCACAGTCTCTGTTAGCAAACGAAGCGCTGCTGGTTCTGCTAAATAGAATTAGCTGTAGATTACCGTCTCAGCAAAAACACTGATTACTGCTGGTTTGATGTGTCTCTGCTTCGATAGTGTTGCTGGTGAAATACAACGGCTGCGGTTGTTGTCATGTCACGTTTTTACCAGTGTGTCCGCCATGTTGTATAACTGGCTCCTTCAGTTGCCGTGGTTACCAGCCTGCACACACATGACAGCCTCCTCTGCGGGGAGGGGGAGGGACGTGGAGGTTGTCCGCTCTCTTCTCCATCTTTCCTGCTGCAGCTTTAACTGTCTGACTGCAACCTGAGCAGTGAGAATGGACTTGGAGTGGAGAGACGGCAGGATTGTTAGCTGCACCTGCGTGCAGAATCTGTCTGCAGAGATCAATGAAAAGCTCAATCCTCCTCAGATGGCATTATGGTGTGTTCACCTGCACACAGCCGACGCCTGCTGAATCAGTGGTGGACAGTTCTCCTCAGACTGTAGAAACAGAACATCTCACCCAAAGTCTCGTCCCTGTCCTACAGGTTCTGTCTTCACGTGCAGACTCTGTTTATAGAGACGGAACATGACGTGGTGGCGTCCTGCGAGCCACAGCTGCAGCCTGATACTCTGCTGAGGTTACTTCCTGTGGTGCCGTCTCTGTGTCTGGCTGTGTGTGCAGGAGGAGGAGAGGCTGAGCAGAAGACGTGGAGCCTGATGATGGTGCACACATCAAACTTACCTTTTCATTAATTATTAACTAAAACAATTAAATGTAGCTGCAAACTGCACTGATATGTCTCTAATCTTTGTGACCGCTCGGAGCTGCTGCACACCACATCTCACATTCACACACTGAAGCAGAGGCTGCCACGTTCATACCCGTTGGCTGTGCCAACAGGAGCAATCTGGGGTCAGTGCCCAAGAACACTTCGATGACTGAGGGAGCTGGGGATCGAACCGCCAACCTTCCGACTGAAATACGACAGACTCTACCACCAAGCCACAGCCGCCCCAATGTATTGCTTGGTGATGATAACCCTGTGCTTGCCAAAGAGGCCTTTTAAATAACAGGAACAATAAGAGTCTGAACTGGTTCGATTCCCGGTTCAGACGTAGCGGGTCTGTGTTAGTCTGCATGTTCTCCCTCCGGGTACTCCGGCTTCCTCCAACAGTCCAAAGACATGCTCGTTAGGTCCAGCCCCCCGCGACCCTGAACAGGAGAAGGCATTTAAAACAGGAAAGCTCTCTCGGTTGACTCCCTCAGTTGGTCACTTCCTCTCTGTGTCAGAAGACGATCAATAATATGGGAAACAAACAAGCCAGTAAAACTGAAGGCCTTGTTTCAGTAAAATAGGCTTAACACTCTTATAACTCTTAAAGCATGGCTCCATTCATGTGAGGACAGAAGGAATAAAGATCGGAGACAATAAAACTCTGCTGAGCACATTTTGTCCTCAAGCTGCTTCTAATGAAGTCGATCCCCAAACAAGCTAATAAACTCAGTTATAATCCAGCTGTCTTCTTCTTCTGTCTCCAACTGAGCTGAGATCTGAATGTTTAATCCCTCACACACTGAGCTCTCTCCTCTGTGTGTGTGCGTGTGTGTGTGTGTGTGTGTGTGTGCGTGTGCGTGTGTGTGTGTGTGTTCTCTGTTTCAGCGCCTGCAGCTCACACACATTCCTCTTACATAACACATGAGCCTGCTGCTGCTGTTTTTAGAGCCGCTCGCTGACAGCCGCGCGACTCTGAGCTTCTATTTGCAGCTGCAGGAACATCAGCAGTCTGAGCTTCTATAAAAATAAACTTTATTTATATGAAAAAAGAGGAAAAAGTGCAACAGAAGGTGAACCTCAGTCAGGTGGGTACAGTGAAAACACACGATACACAACTAGAACACTGTGTTACATAAATTATAGTAGAAAACTGTACACAGTCTTACAGTATTTACAGGAGCTACATGAACAAAGGCCACGCTTTGCTTTAAACATACAGTAAAGAAGAGAAGCACTTCTGCAGTCAGTTACATGTCTGAACTACACTGATCCACATGTCAGACACGATGAAGGACACACAAACACAACTTTTTCCTCCAGCTCTGAGGAGAGTCACAATAAATGCGGGATGTCATGAGACCAGCTGAGCGTACCGTCTGCTCTGTCACTCGTCCGGTGTTTGAAAGGCGTTTTTATATTTTGTATTTTGGTTTCTTTCGGCAGACAGACCTGCATTCTTCTTTTAATAATAAAAAACAGGATGGAATTATTTCCTGCTGCAAATGGAAACTAAGTCCTGCATTATAATAAATGTATGAAATATTCCAGTCGCCATGATTTCTACACGTACCTCAGTGTGTGTTAAAGTGTTGCGTTGCTGTGGTTGTCAGGGAACTACATCCGTCAGTCTGTCACTGTCTGAACATGTGGCAGGTGTGAGCGGGTGTGAGCAGGCGTTAACAGGTGTTAGCGGGTGTTAGCGGGTTGATTGACCAGTAGGAAAGCAGCTAAAGTGTCCTATACACACAAACACTCTCTGCATCAGCTGGTTTTTATCGCTGCACTCTCAGTTAAAGTTTGTAACACCGCCACGCACGTCAATGTCACTTCTCCCTCAACGACCAATCAAAATCAAGAAGAGGCGGGACTTCAGAAATCAACTTTGTCAACAACAACGGCGGAGGAGAAGCTAATCCTTTGGTTTTTGTCGAGGGCACATTTTCCTGCTGACGCCAGGACACGATTCATGTCATTGTTTTAATGTTTCTCTGTAACTTGAATAAAAGCAAATATTAATCACAGAGCGATTTATAACAGACTTAACGCTCACTACAGCGGGAAGAGGAAGTGCTGCCAGGCAACTTTGGTAACCTAGCAACAGAAAGCGCCGGTGAGAAGCGCTCTGAAAATGAGGTCGTGGGCGCTGCCAGTGCAAAAAGTGGCGTTAGTGGACACAGGGCCTGAAAGTACTTTGTGACTGTTTCTCGTACAGCCCGCTGTGCCTCCCGGTTTGCACTGACACCGTCTCGTCTGTCGGGAGGCAGAGAGTTTTCTCAGGCCTGTTCTCTCGATATCATTTCTTAAAGCCGAGGTCAGTCACACTGTAACGTGACAGTGAGGTGTTACCTGTCACCTGTCAGACAGACTGTTTCTGCCATCGCCCCGAGATTACAATTTAAACATCTCAACAAGTCCGTGTTATAATGTGAGCTGTGAGTTTCATGTCCTTGTCCTCTCTGTTCCTTCTTTGTGTTTCATGTTTGTCTCACTTGTATGTCTCGTATGGTTTTTGAACACTGAACAATCTCTCTACAAAAATAAAAACATTTGTTATCATGTGAAAACTGTGAAGGTGTCATTTCTTTCACCTCAGTCATTAACAGAAAAACGTTGGACTAGATAAAGTATCATGTGTTAAAGTCCACTAACTGTCTGAGATGAAGAACGTCTCTCTCTAACCACAGCCACGTCTGCTGACACCTGATATGTGTCCCTGAATCTCTTTGTCCACCACGTTGCACTTAGAAACAAAAGGAGAGGACGTGTTTCTGTTGCTCTCCTTCTTCTCTAAACTTGTCCCACTCGCTCAGGCGTCAGGGCCAGCCGCCAAAGCTGTCTTTAAAGCTGTCTTCTCTCGTGGCTGGACTGTGTGTGTCGTGTTCTGTTTGTCTTTTTAACGTCTCAAACCGTTATCGTCTTAATGACTTCTTGTCTTCTGAACAAACAAACAAAACTGGACGAAGAAAAAGTCGATTGTATATAAAAAGAAATGACTGACCCGTTATTTTAAGGCTGCGTTAGATGAAGGTTAAGCGTGTTGTTGTGTTTGGCGTGTGAGTGCAGTCCTGGTGTGTGTGAATTTATGAGCGTCACATATCGTTGTCATAGTCTCCGATCATCCTCCGAGTGTTGGACGCCAGGAAGATGTCGTTGTCTTGTGGACAGTCGCGGTGGCACGAGCAGGTCTTGATGAACATCATCTTCTTGATGAAGACGTCTCCCTCCGGACACTGGAACTCCACCTGCGCCGTGACGGTGCGGTGCGGCGTGCAGCAGCGGTTGTCGGTGCAGACGCCGCAGAACTTTGGTCTGTACAGTCTGGTGCTGGAGCAGCCCGACAGCTCGAAGCGCATGAACCTTTGGGCCTTCGGTGTCCGGACACACTTCTTCCCCTTCTGTGGGACACATGTGATAATCAGTGAATGATGCGTCAGTGTATATAGAAGCCCAAAATATCATTGATCTCGAGCGGTGGAGTGCCCCAAGGCTCATGTCTGGGTCCTATTTATTTTTTTGATTTATAAGCTGGACATAATATACTCTGACGCAGCTTAGCCTTTACCCTGTTCATCATCTCAAACAACTTCTTTAATTGATTTTAAGATACTAATCAGTTAATCAGGAAGCCACAGAAGAGCATTCAGTCCTGATCAGATTGGAAATGCTTCCATGTGTTGTTTTAGAGGACACTGACTTGGCCTCTTCATTGTCTAATGTTTGGCAGTAAAGCTGAGATGTTGTGCAGGACAAGTAGCCTACTGATAATGCATTGTAACCTTGCTGCACGTCTGGACAGCTGGGTCCTGTCAAAGTAAGTCATGAGCTTCATCTTAAGACCAGCAGTGATCAACAGTGTGCAGGATTTTCTGGTTCTTCCTTCTCTAACATCTCTGTTATCTTCGTGAACCCCTCTGACCTTGATCTCTCTCTCCTGCTGGCCGTTGCACGGTCGGATCATGCAGATCCTGGTCTGCCTCTCCAGCTGACAGCGCTGGTTGTCGTTGGTGATGCGGGAGGAGACGGCCATGCCGCAGGAGGCCGAGCACTCGCTCCACTCGGTGGTCTGGACAATGCAGTTGTCTCTGGGACTCTCTTCAGGTGGTCCGTGAGGGGACACGGGTCTGAAGACTGAGACAGGGTTTGAGGAGGGCAGGGGGTGGATCTGAGACGCTCCTGAGAGGAGAGGAGAGGAGAGGAGACGACAGGGCAGGGCAGGGCAGGGCAGGAGAGGAGAGGAGAGGAGGAGAGGGCAGGGCAGGGCAGGAGAGGAGAGGAGAGGAGGAGAGGAGAGGGCAGGGCAGGGCAGGAGAGGAGAGGAGAGGAGGAGAGGAGAGGGCAGGGCAGGGCAGGAGAGGAGAGGAGAGGAGAGGAGAGGAGGAGAGGAGAGGGCAGGGCAGGGCAGGAGAGTAGAGGAGAGGAGACGACAGGGCAGGGCAGGGCAGGAGAGGAGAGGAGAGGAGAGGAAAGGAGAGGAGAGGAGAGGAGAGGGCAGGGCAGGAGACGAGAGTGTTTAAATGTTTGGTGCTTGGTGGTTTAAAAGAGCTGGATAATTATGAAGTTCAGCTGAGGTGACACTGACCGGCCATCACTGACTCGTAGTGCTGGTCCTGGGGAGTCTCCTCACACACCCACTCCTCGCAGCACTTCCCGGGGATGTTGATGCGTCGGGGGTACGGGCAGTCGGGGGAGGGCAGCCGGACGTCGCTGGCACACAGGGGCACACACCCGATCTCCCCGTTCATACACACACAGTGATGCTTACAGCTCGGCTGGAATGACTCCCCACTGCGATAAATGAGCCCCCCCAGGTCACAGGTCTGACCCTCCTGAGCTGCAGACAGAACACACACACACACACACACACACACACACACACACACACACACACACGATTGTCACTCATGTTTAAAGAGAAAAACACTTTGATTTATGGAATAACAGGTGAAACAAATGACATGAAATTAAGCAGAATATTTGTCATATTAAAGGTTTAATAAGTCGGATTTTCCAAGAAAGATCAAAAATGTACTTTTACAAATATAATATAAATCATCTCTTCTGGGCCTCTGTACATGTGTGTTGGTGAGTGTGTGTGCAGACCCTTGTGAGACCCCTCCCTCTGCATCTATTCTGTTGTTTTGCTTTGCACGGGACGTTTTCAGGAGGGGCGCTGTCGTGGTTCCCTGAGCCAATCACAGCGTACAGGTGAGTGTGGGAGTGGTTCAAATTAGCAACTGGGCCTCATTCAGACCGAACATGGTCAAAGAGCGACGCAGAGTTGGCCTTCTTTCTGTTGGACAGGTAGGTGCCTCAAACCGGGTAGGACAAGCTAACCACAGGTTGGCGTGCAAAGGTAACAGGCAGTTAGGATGCTAGCGCAATGGTAACCGGCCATTAGCATGCTAATGCAACGGTAACCAGCGGTTAGCATACTAGCGCAAAGGTAACCGTGATGCTGTCGGTGTTAGCTCGGCGGGGTGGGCGTGTTCTCGCACCAGAGAGTGAGAGTGAGCTTCTGGTGAGCCCCGGAGGAGGGGCCCATCCTACTTATTAAACCTTTGATTACAGAATGTTGCAGCCTCTGTGAGGGAGGTGCAGCGGTGCAGTCAGTCACTTCTTTATTCATGTAGCCCGATCACTGTTTAAAC
The DNA here is from genome assembly GCF_022749685.1 of Semicossyphus pulcher. Classification (NCBI taxonomy): domain Eukaryota; kingdom Metazoa; phylum Chordata; class Actinopteri; order Labriformes; family Labridae; genus Semicossyphus; species Semicossyphus pulcher. The sequence continues at coordinate 33,573,725 of NW_027211726.1, forward strand.
TTCTTGTAGCACTGCAGCCTCCTGCAGAAAAGACTTCTGAGGACCACCGAGTGTCCTCTTCTTAAATGTGATATATTTCTCAGTAAGGAGCAGCTGGTATGAGGAGGGGGGGTGTTACCCATGCAGACTCCGGTCTCGGTGTCGCTCAGCAGGCTGTAGTCGCAGTAGAGCTCTTTGTGGTGGTCGCAGGGCTCCAGCAGGGAGCACGGCTCCCCCGCCTGCCGGGCGCACACCTTACAGCAGCCGCAGCCGTCCAGCACCAGGCTGGTCCCCACCGTGCAGGGAGGGGGGGCAGAGGGGCAGGCACAGGGCTGCGAGCAGTCCTGTGCCACTGTCTGCAGGAAACACACAGAGCACAGGTTAAAGTCACCAGAAACTAGAAGCAGGAGGAGACGCTGCAGAGAAGTAGGTCAAACATGTAAACGTCTTTTCTGTCTTCAGATAATTAATTTAGTCTCAAGTAAGTAAAGTGCTGCAAAGAGAAGAAGGACACACTGGACATATCACGCACACGTTCATCTACACCTTTTTAACTTCATTTAAAACTGTTCGTGCTCCAACAATCTCTATGAACAGAATATAAATGCAGAATCTGTAGGCGAGGGACGCGATGAAGAGTTCTCATTCTGTTGGTAGTCTGAGCAGCATCGCCCAGCCTATCAGCAGGCTTTGGTTACATGCAGGTAAAACTCTGTGGAGAGCACAAAGGGCTGAGAGCATCCTCTTTAGTCCCATCCCAGCTCCGTCAGCATCTCATGACAATTTATCTTTTTCTTCATCTTTATAAACTGACATGTTAGTGCAGCTCACGATCCCCTTCAGACGCCGTCTCTCGACTCCATTCTTACTTCTCTTTGGTCAGACTGTAAACAAAGCAGCAGCTGGAAGTCTGTTCTCGCTCACCGCTTGATGAACTGAAGGCCCTGAAAGTTGGCCGTCCCTCCCAGAGGATACACAGGATATCTCCATAGACGATAGCTGATGGTGGCCACAGTAACCAGACTGAACAAGCCTTTAGCTGCACAGATTTATTACGATCACCTGGATACAGCGTCACCTTTGCTTCCAGGTTTTCCCACGTGTGTTTGAGTGAAAAACAGTGGACATGGTCATCGTCGCTCTCTCTCCTCTGATGTTTGATTCATGCAGGTCTTATACTTGTTAAACCTTCTTACATATGCCATCACTGTATGTTAAGTCTCTGTGGTGAGTGAACTACTGCACACGCTCAGTGGGCTTCACATCCCAGAAGGAAAACTGTGAGCTCGTCTTCACATTTGCTGCAGGTGAGCGTTTCTTACTGGAGTGAAGAGGTGTCATCTTTGTATCTTTGGTATCCATCCAGGTATTATATTAAAGCATAATGATCAGCAGAAGGCAACCGGTGCAGAAATGAGCTCAGTGCTCTGCGTGAGTTTATAGCGCTGAACTTAAAGCAGTTCAGAGACCATCACAGAAAATGAACGCAGGGCCTTCAAAGAATGATCAGTAACTCTGCAGCTCCTCTCGGATCAATGAAGCCGTTAAGCCTCTCTCAGGCTGAGGTCATTGTTTTAGTTTGATTACAGTTTGATGATCTGGGCTCACTCGAGCACTCTGATGAGGAAGAGGAACCCTCTTTGACAGACAGACACAGGGAGAGAGCAGCTGGAGAGCACAGAGCAGCATGTAGCAGCTACAGTTAGAAAACGAGAGCAAAGATTGGACTGACACACACACACACACACACACACACACACACACACACACACACACACACACAGCATGTATGATGATGTTGTGTTTACAGCTTGTTGTGCTGTCCTCAGTCAGCCCCGCTGATCTACACAGAGGTGAGTGTTCCTATATTCCTATAAATAGTGCTCCATAAAACTACTTCCAGCTGAGGAGGTTTGGGCAGCGGTTAAGATCCCTTTCAAGGTTTTCAGGGCACATCCTGCTGGTCAGGAGACCCCGGGGTAGACTGAGACCTCACTGGAGGAATTATATTTCCCATGAGGCCCGGGAACGCCAAGGAGGAGTCTGGAGATGTTGCAGGGGAGAGAGACGTGTGGAATATCTTTCTCAGCCTGCTGCCAGCGTGGCTAAGTGGAGGAAAATAGATGGATGGAAACATGGTGTGATTATTTAAACCTTCCAAACAACTTATGTTCTCATCTGCTCTGGTTTGTGCACACAACAAGCAGTCCCCATATCTTTCACCGTGTGGTCAAGTTTAGGCTAGCACTGCGTCAGAGCCCGTAAGCTGTAGTCTGCTGATGATGAAAGGATGACTGTGAAAACTATGTGAAAATAATGTGAAACTAATGTGAAACTAATGTGAAAATAACGTGAAAATAACGTGAAAATAATGTGAAAATAACGTGAAAATAATGTGAAAACAATGTGAAAATAATGTGAAACTAATGTGAAAATAATGTGAAAATAACGTGAAAATAATGTGAAAATAACGTGAAAATAATGTGAAACTAATGTGAAAATAATGTGAAAACAATGTGAAAATAATGTGAAACTAATGTGAAAATAATGTGAAAACAATGTGAAAATAATGTGAAACTAATGTGAAAATAATGTGAAAATAACGTGAAAATAATGTGAAACTAATGTGAAAATAATGTGAAAACAATGTGAAAATAATGTGAAAATAACGTGAAAATAATGTGAAAATAATGTGAAACTAATGTGAAAATAATGTGAAAACAATGTGAAAATAATGTGAAAATAACGTGAAAATAATGTGAAAATAATGTGAAACTAATGTGAAAATAATGTGAAAACAATGTGAAAACAATGTGAAAATAATGTGAAAACAATGTGAAAATAATGTGAAAATAACGTGAAAATAACGTGAAAATAATGTGAAAATAATGTGAAACTAATGTGAAAATAATGTGAAAACAATGTGAAAATAATGTGAAACTAATGTGAAAATAATGTGAAAATAATGTGAAACTAATGTGAAAATAATGTGAAAACAATGTGAAAACAATGTGAAAATAATGTGAAAACAATGTGAAAATAATGTGAAAATAACGTGAAAACAATGTGAAAATAATGTGAAAATAACGTGAAAATAATGTGAAAATAATGTGAAACTAATGTGAAAATAATGTGAAAACAATGTGAAAATAATGTGAAAATAACGTGAAAATAATGTGAAAATAATGTGAAACTAATGTGAAAATAATGTGAAAACAATGTGAAAACAATGTGAAAATAATGTGAAAACAATGTGAAAATAATGTGAAAATAACGTGAAAATAATGTGAAAATAATGTGAAAATAACGTGAAAACAATTTGAAACTAATGTGAAAATAATGTGAAAATAATGTGAAAATAACGTGAAAACAATTTGAGACTAATGTGAAAATAATGTGAAAATAACGTGAAAATAATGTGAAAAAAATGTGAAAATAATGTGAAAATAATGTGAAAATAACGTGAAAACAATTTGAAAATAATGTGAAAATAATGTGAAAATAACGTGAAAATAATGTGAAAATAATGTGAAAATAACATGAAAATAATGTGAAAATAATGTGAAACTAATGTGAAAATAATGTGAAAATAACGTGAAAATAATGTGAAAATAATGTGAAAATAATGTGAAAACAATGTGAAAACAATGTGAAAATAATGTGAAAATAACGTGAAAATAATGTGAAAATAACGTGAAAACAATTTGAAACTAATGTGAAAATAATGTGAAAATAATGTGAAACTAATGTGAAACTAATGTGAAAATAACGTCAAAATAATGTGAAAATAATGTGAAAATAACGTGAAAACAATTTGAAACTAATGTGAAAATAATGTGAAAATAATGTGAAAATAACGTGAAAACAATTTGAGACTAATGTGAAAATAATGTGAAAATAATGTGAAAATAATGTGAAAATAACGTGAAAACAATTTGAAAATAATGTGAAAATAATGTGAAAATAACATGAAAATAATGTGAAAATAATGTGAAACTAATGTGAAAATAATGTGAAAATAATGTGAAAATAACGTGAAAATAACGTGAAAATAACGTGAAAATAATGTGAAACTAATGTGAAAATAATGTGAAAACAATGTGAAAATAATGTGAAACTAATGTGAAAATAATGTGAAAATAACGTGAAAATAATGTGAAAATAACGTGAAAATAATGTGAAAATAATGTGAAAACAATGTGAAAATAACGTGAAAACAATGTGAAAATAATGTGAAAACAATGTGAAAATAACGTCAAAATAATGTGAAAATAATGTGAAAATAACGTGAAAATAATGTGAAAATAACTTGAAAATAATGTGAAAATAACATGAAAATAATGTGAAAATAATGTGAAAACAATGTGAAAATAATGTGAAAATAACATGAAAATAATGTGAAAATAACGTGAAAACAATGTGAAAATAATGTGAAAATAACATGAAAATAATGTGAAAATAATTTGAAAATAACGTGAAAATAATGTGAAACTAGCATGAAAATAATGTGAAAATAACGTGAAAATAATGTGAAAATAACGTGAAAATAATGTGAAACTAACGTGAAAATAATGTGAAACTAACATGAAAATAATGTGAAAATAACGTGAAAATAATGTGAAAATAACGTGAAAATAATGTGAAACTAACGTGAAAATAACGTGAAAATAATGTGAAAATAACGTGAAAATAATGTGAAACTAACGTGAAAATAACGTGAAAATAATGTGAAACTAACGTGAAAATAACGTGAAACTAACGTGAAAATAACGTGAAAATAATATGAAAATAATGTGCACCCTTTTGCTCCGGTTTTGGGATGATTGACACCTTCACTGACTCCCTGTCAAGTCCAACATCACCTACAAAACACTCCTCCTCACATACAAATACCTCCATGATCTGGCACCCCAGCACCTCACTGACCTCCTCCATCCCTACACCCAGTCAAGGACCCTCCGTTCATCTACCTCCAGCCAGCTTTCCATTCCTCAAACCAGGTTGCGGAGCTTTGGGGATAGAGTGTTCAGTGTAGCAGCCCCCACCCTCTGGAACGCTCTCCCTCCCGACCTCTGCAATGCTCCCACACTGGACTCTTTCAAAAAACTCCTCAAAACCCATCTATTCAACACAGCCTACAGCCTTTAACACCAGTCATTTAATGTACTGTGTCTAGTCTGTTTGTGAGTGTTTCTGTGTTCCTCTTTGTAAAGCGACCTTGGGTCCCATGAAAGGCGCTATAAAAATTAAAGTTATTATTATTATTATTATTATTATGTTTCTCCCCATGCATGCTCAGGTTCACTGGTGACTCTAAAATGTCAACACACCTCCATTTTCATTTGTATACGTTTTGCTGTCTTTTCTCGGATTGGCCCTGAAATCTGAAACTCCAGGAGCAGTTGGAGCTGAGAGAAAACCTCTACGTCCACATCGTTATCTGCACGTTTATTCCTGCATGCAGCCAAAGGTTGCTCAAACGAGATTGGTCAAAACTACTCTGACTTTAAACAGAACCCAGAACACTGAACCTCCTCCCTTCTCTGCAGATTGTGCACTCGTATGCAGACATGTGTTAATAGGGATTATGGCCTCCAAAGTTACCTGGTTTAGTCAGTGACAAACAAACATGTTGCATGAACCTGCAGAGAGACCGCAGCCTGACGATTCAAGAAGAGTTTACTGAAACTAGGCACACAGTTTAACATCATAATATAATAAAGATTAATAAGAAAAGAGGTGCAGTGAGTCTGCCTCTAACACACAGAGCACCTCTCATACAGTCCATCTGTTTCTGTCTGGTTTACAGCCACCAGAGGGCGACAGCAGCCTGTGAGCACAGAGCCAGCACATAGTTTCCATGTTTTGTTCCCTCCAGAGTTCAGCATCAGAGAGCAAGCACGTTGAGAGGAAACATGACAGCAGAGGAGAAAAGTTACAGAGAAAATAGTTGTGAAGTAAACGTCTGTTGGTGCCAGAAGCAGCAGCAGGAGCTCAGTGATATTTAAAGTCTTTATAAAGTCTGAATACTCCCTGATGCAGCGACTCACATGCTCACTGAAACACAACTTTGTGTTTAAATCTAATAACTTCAATATTTGTGTTAAAATCAAACTTACCGCTGAGATGATGAGCAGGAGGAGAGAGAGAGAAGTCGTCACAGACATGTTGGTGTGCAGGCTGCAGCTCTCAGGACGTCTCTGTGTGTTATTCTCCTGCAGCTGCGGACTGATGAAGCCTGGGAGGACAAACTCACTTAAATAGCAGAGCGGTGGGTGTAGCCCGAGAAACCAGAGCCTGGCCCGCATGCTCCGAGGTGAAAATATTCCAAATCAAACGCTGCACTCAAAGAGAGACAGGCAGAGAGAGAGAGAGAGAGTGAGACACAGAGAGAGAGAGACAGACTGAGAGACAGCCTCCTGACTCACATCATCAGGTCACAGGGGTGTAACAGACAGGAGGCTTCACTTTGACTATGACAGGTCATTTCATCCTCCTTGCAGTGTGTCAGAGTCACTCTGACCGCTCCTGTAACACGAGAGTATTTAAAGCCACAAGTCACATCAGAGGAGGCGACGCTGGAAAATGAGGGTGACATGTGGCAAACACGCACAAACTGCAGATCAGCAGCAGTCAGGGGAAACTCTGAGGCAGGGACACAGACAGAGACACGTAGAGACACGCAGAGACACGTAGAGACACGCAGAGACACGTAGAGACACGCAGAGACACGCAGAGACACGTAGAGACACGTAGAGACACACAGAGACACGTAGAGACACGCAGAGACACGTAGAGATAAGTAGAGACACGTAGAGACACGTAGAGACACGCAGAGACACGCAGAGACATGTAGAGACACGTACAGACACGTACAGACACGTACAGACACACAGAGACACGCAGAGACATGCAGAGACACGTAGAGACTCACAGAGACACGCAGAGACATGCAGAGACATGCAGAGACACGTAGAGACACGTAGAGACTCACAGAGACACGTAGAGATACACAGAGACACGCAGAGACACGTAGAGACACAGAGACATGTAGAGACACGTAGAGATAAGTAGAGACATGCAGAGACACGTAGAGACTCACAGAGACACGTAGAGACACGCAGAGACACGTAGAGACACGTAGAGACACGTAGAGACATGCAGAGACTCACGGAGACACGTAGAGACTCACAGAGACACACAGAGACACACAGAGACACGCAGAGACACGTAGAGACATGCAGAGACTCACGGAGACACGTAGAGACTCACAGAGACACACAGAGACACACAGAGACACACAGAGACACGCAGAGACACGTAGAGACATGCAGAGACACGCAGAGACACGCAGAGACACGTAGAGACTCACAGAGACTCACAGAGACACACAGAGACACGCAGAGACACGTAGAGACATGCAGAGACACGCAGAGACACGCAGAGACACGTAGAGACTCACAGAGACACGAAGAGACACGTAGAGATAAGTAGAGACATGCAGAGACACGTAGAGACATGCAGAGACACGTAGAGACACGCAGAGATAAGTAGAGACACGTACAGACACACAGAGACACACAGAGACACGTAGAGACAAGTTGAGACACGTACAGACACACAGAGACACACAGAGACACGTAGAGATAAGTAGAGACACGTACAGACACACAGAGACACACAGAGACACACAGAGACAAGTTGAGACACGTACAGACACACAGAGACACGCAGAGACACGTAGAGACAAGTTGAGACACGTACAGACACACAGAGACACACAGATACACGAAGGGACACGTAAAGACACACAGAGACACCTACAGACACACAGATACACGAAGGGACACGAAGGGACACGTAGAGACACACAGAGACACGCAGAGACACGTACAGACACGTATAGGCACACAGAGACACGCAGAGACACGTACAGACACGTATAGGCACACAGAGACACGCAGAGACACGTACAGACACGTATAGGCACACAGAGACACGTACAGACACGTTCAGACACACAGAGACACGTACAGACACACAGAGACACACAGAGACACACTGAGACACGTAGAGACACACAGAGACACACAGAGACACGTAGAGACACACAGAGACACGTACAGACACGTATAGGCACACAGAGACACGTACAGACACGTTCAGACACACAGAGACACGTACAGACACACAGAGACACACAGAGACACACTGAGACACGTAGAGACACACAGAGACACACAGAGACACGTACAGACACACAGAGACACGTACAGACACACAGAGACACACAGAGACACACTGAGACACACAGAGACACACAGAGACACGTACAGACACACAGAGACACACAGAGACACACAGAGACACGTACAGACACACAGAGACACACAGAGACACACTGAGACACACAGAGACACACTGAGACACGTAGAGACACACTGAGACACACTGAGACAGCAGTATTGTCCATAAATACCACCCTACCACTGTTAAAGGCTCAGTACAAACTGTTTCACATTCAGGAACAACTTGTTTTCAGAATCAGCACTTTAACATGCAGACATCACAGAACATGGCTCCTGTAATCACCTCTTTGTGTCCATGCTGGGCTGCCTGTCTCTCTGCTGCTCCTCCTGCTCTCCGTCCTCCTCCTCAGACTTCACTCAAGTTCAACGTTCTGACTTGCTGTCATTGTAGAACACAGGTTGGCGTAATGAAATGTAGATTTCTGCGATTATCCATTATTTTGACATTTTTCCAATTATTTTTCCAGCTTATTGCACAAAGCATCAGACCTCCCCTGTTGTTATTGCAACTCTTATTTTGAAAGTCCACGGGCAGATGCCCCCCCCCCCCCAAAAATGGCCTGGACACACTTCCTGTCAGCATCAATGTCCAATCGCACTTGAAGCTGCCTGCTGGCTCTTCCTGACTTCGTGCCCTCCTGTCTCCATCGTTGCTTGTGTTGTGTTAACTCTCAGATGTTCATTGTTTTGGACTAAAGCGTCTGATACATGAAACTGTAACAGTGTAACATTGTAACATTGTAATAGTGTAACCGTGTAACAGTGTACCATTGTAACAGTGTAACAGTGTAACAGTGTAATAGTGTAACAGTGTAAGATGCAGACGTATAATATCAGGCCTTTCACAATGTTCACATTCTGCTTCAACATTACACTGAAAACATTTTCTACAACTTATGTAACGTTTCAAAAAGTGGCATCAGATCTATGAGACATCGTCCACGTATAACTGCACAAAGCACGAGAAGATAACAGTTTAAAACAGGAACATACGACATGTTTTACAGGTGCTGATGTTCTGAGTGGCCTTCTGTTGGTGTGACAGCTTTCCTTTTTAATGTGACATTTCTGCTCAGACAGCACAGACCTCCTGCAAGACTGCTCCAGTCCTGATCTGCAGATGTGCTGCGTGACCACTACATACATCTGACATATTTCCAGCATGATGATGATGAGTGTCATCATCTCAGCTCTGTGTCTATTATGTTGCACTGTGTAAGACTTTGTACTAATATAACATGCTTACACTGAAATAACATCACGACACGCCAGCTTGTCATTAAAACCATAAGAAACACATGTATAGATGTTGGTGAGTCAGACCAGGATCAGGTCCAACCTGTGCTGGGTTTGTCTCTGCTCCATGTTTCGCCCGTACACAAGGTTTTATAAAAATCAGGCCAGTTTCTGTCTGTGACCTGCTGACAAACAGACAAACAGCACTGAAAACGTGACCTCCGATTGGAGGACAGAAGAAAACAAAGTTTCGCTCAACAGCTGCAAATATTTTTTCATAAGGATAAAAAAGTCCGGAGGAAATTGTTGGATGTGAAGTCGGTATGAAAACAGTGATTCCTTGTTGTGTGTGTTGGCAGACGGCTGCTGCTCTGCACAAACCACATAATGAAATGTTTGATGTCCTATAAACCTTACATAACACATCCGTACTGACGGCAAGCTAATAGTTACCATGCTCAGACAGGTGACATGATGCCTGCTGAGTGACGTACGTCAGCCTGCCACAGCTCTGCTCACATGAGATCATTCACCTGTGCAGTAAATCACCATCATTTGTTGTTCTCACACTCTGCTCCTCCCGCTCTCCTCCACTGTGTGACAAGGACAGATGTGGATGTTAGCATCAACAAGAGTTTGTCAACGTTCAGAAACATAAAGACAGTTAATATGTGGAGCTCACATTCCTGTCTGCTTCCTCTGTAGTGTTTATGAGCAGAGTTACCTTTACTAAAGTACATTGTGAGGTAAGTAACCACTTTATTTGAAGCCAGAGCCTCCTCCTTTGTGGAGTGCCTCAGGGTTCTATTCTCGGGCCTCTCCTTTTTCCCATACCCTTAGTGTCCATGCTTGGAAAATGAGGGAACTTGTTCCACTGAGACAACAAACAAATGTACCTGCCTAAGAAACAGAATGATGCTAACTCTCTAAAACTACTGTGGTATTGTCTCACGGACTTTAAAGCTCTGATGGCATTATAAGACTTCACTTCACTACATCTGCTAGCTCCAACCGACCTCGCTAACCTTTTTATTTAGAGACAGAAAATCTGTCTCCCTTCAAGGAGACGCAATTCCACTTGCCCGAACTCATCAGGACCACCAGGAGCGTCTCAGTGAGGGTCCCTTATGATGCTGGAATATCAGCACATCTAGCCCCAAGTCACAAGGAGTACCCACAATCCACCTGCAGTGGAAGAGTAAATACGTCTCTATCTGCACCTGCACCAAAGCGGAAATCCCTCTCCTTCCATCGGGGAGTCATCGAGGACTTTGTTGTGTAACTTTGCTCGGTGATCAGCGATGTCTTGACCTCTGTCCTTACACTCAGAGTGAAAACAAGCCGTCTGCCTCCACAGCTTGTTATTCACAGCAGGGTATGTACAGTTAATTACATCCTGTGTTACGCTACAACAGCTGAGGTGACTGAAGGTGTTTGACTGGAATCAGAGCTCAGTTTGGTGCTTTTGGCTGCGTTTGGATCCGGATGACTCAGTGCAGCCGGAGCGCTGAGAGCCCGCTCACAGACTGAACTAACACTGTTGTTGATTCTATGAAAGTCCTCGTTTACAGAAACTTGTCTGCAGGTGAAAGTGAGTCAGACGTGTTTCTGTGAGGTTTGCAGGGCCTGGGAGAAACTGAGGAAGGTGCAAAGATGTGATGTTGTGATGTTATGGACTTTTTGCACCTTCACAACAACAGACTCTATAAGAAGTCAATCAGACATGACTTCCCCCGCTGGTTTAAGGACTATCGATTCTGAGCTTCTCATTTGTCATTCTGGCCATCGCCATCTTGGAACCAGAAGTGACCATATTTGGACATGAGGGTGGATATGCATGTATACGTACTCAAAATTACTAAAAAATTGCTAGCCAAAATTAGCATCCAAATTGATATCACTTGCTAATCAAGCTAGCGTTGGTTAAATGCTAACAATCCTCTCCTGCTCCACCTTCGTGTCCAAAGACGGTCACAGCACACAGCCTGCATCCAACAGGTGTGTCCTCTTCTCAGAGACGGTCTATCGTTCTACCTGTGGACTTTTAAGAGACCTTTCACTGATGATAATACACCTGTATGACAATGAAGCATCATCCTTTAAAAGAAGCTTGACACAAACAGTTTTCAGTCCTGCAGAGTTTAACACCAGTTTGTATGACTGGCTCCATTTTAGTCGAGTTCATGTGTGGACATTGGAGCAGGGAGAGAGGGAGCGACATGCACCACAGAGCCACGAGTAGAGCCCACAGTCGATGCCTCCACCGACTGAGCTAAACCAGCGTCCCACCTTTGACTGAATCTACCTGCCCGCAAATCAACGCACACTTTTGCATGTTTGGTCTGATCGAATTGTTGCTCTGAGGTCGCTCACATTATTTTAATCAAACTATGAAGAACCTAAAAATACAGACTTGTGTCAAATAAGCTTTCTTGTCTTGAAAACTGGGTGTGTGTTGGGACAGAGCCTGAGCTGCAGTGACACACAAACGCTCTCTTTGTTGCTTCTCTGAGATTCCCACACAGCTGACCCCTCCCTGCTCCTCCATCCAGACGATGTGTGAGGGCCGACCGGCTTATCATCCACTTCCTGAACCTCCTGCTGAGCAGAGACGGAGTCCAGGTCGCGACCTTACATCACGCTTTTATCTCAGCTGACTCTGGTTTCCTGACCATGACCTCACCTGTTAATGCGCTGACGAGTGTTATTGGAGCTCGATTAGCCCCCGACCCTCAGGGTGGAGCGGGCTGACGAGTGATTAAACCAGATGAACTGATTACTTTGGGGAACTTTCCTGCTGAAGAGTCAGAAAATGAAGGCCGGTCCTCGACTGAGCGTTTCCTTCACACCCGTCGGCCCGAGAAGAAATCCCCAAATATTTATGATTTCACTGAACGGACGATCAGGTTTATAACCGCTGGTCCTGAGACGACTACACACCTTTGACAACCACAGCAGGATCATTTAAAGGTGCACAGTTTGGTAAAACTGTACAGTGTGTTTATGTTGGTTCAGATGAGCTACCCGACAGGGTTTCTAAGGATTTACGTTTGAAATCTCTGAGATTGTTCGTTCATGCTCCAAAGAGGTTGAGCCTTGATTGTAATGATCCCAGGTCCTTCACTCTCGCACCCCTTCAGGAGCTGCAGTCTGGATAAAGGTCATTTACAACATTATCGTTTACATTAAAGGGATAGTTCTGATCTTTTTGCTAGCAGTGTAGTGGATGAAAAGCTATTAGCTCACTCACCGAGTCCCGTGGTCGGAGTTCTGTCCGGTTCTGAACGAAGTCGTTCCGGTGAGATGCCAGGGTCATGACCCCAGGCGATGTGATCCATTTCAACACAATCTCATTGTCCTACAATTTCATGTACTGCGCCGTTCTTTTGGCACTACTTCACAAGAAGTCAGCATTGAGTTATCAGTGTATCGTACCCTGTGGTTTACATAGCGAAGGTCATATTATAACCCTAGTTCTATAAGCACAGGCAGAGCTCTCTACTGGACTCTGTGGGTACTACTCTCCTCCAATCACGTGCACATATTCGCCCACTGAACTTTTGCATGAAGGTAGCCGGCCTATCAGGACGTGCCTACCTGAATCTGTCGCAGTATAAAGGCAGCACACACACCTGTCAGCTATCCTACACCCTCTTCAGTGAGCGGTGCAGGAGCAGCAGGGTCCCTCGGTACTGCCTGTTCTTACAGAAGGTTCATAACACCTTAGCTCCGCCCTCTACCGGACTCTATGGGTACAGTGTGTGGAGCCCCGATGCACGAACACCCTGACTAAGCCATCGAGCCAACCACACTGACCCTGACCGGCAAAGGTCAGGATGCCCCGCCCACCTGCTCCCCTTATAACTTGGCTGTACTGCTGAGCAGTATAGGGCCCTATCTACCACAGGTAGTATACACCTGAACTGGGTAGAGCCATGGCCTAACCTTGCAGAGGACAAAAAACCCAAGACCCTCTGCACACCACATTTCCTGGATCCTTGAGGAGGAGCCTGTGAGATCGAACCAAGTGGTTTATTCCCTGAACTTTACCAACTTACCTGTGAAGGAAGAAACTTTAAAGGTGTCATTAAAGAGATGCTAACGTGTGCGTCAGCATGAGATGCAGGGGGGAGTTTGGGTACCGTACAGTAGACAGAGATTATAATGATCTCTCATTTGGAGTTCATTTGAGGCGGTGGTCCCTCTCTGTCTCTAGAACATGTTCCCAACACTTTAATCTCTGATCGTATCTGACTGTTTGGTTCACACACTCTGTTCTGTTCTGTTTCCATGTGGTCCGACATACATCAAAGCCCGGCTCCGGCTCCAGGCTTTGCTGCTGTTTTTCTACAACATAAAGAACTGATGAACACAGACTTCCACAGGTGTTTCTCAGAGAGCTGATCCTCCTGCTGGGAAGGTTTCAGGTGATGGTGCTGAGGCAGCACCTGTTCCCATAGCACACTCGCACACGGGCCTGTGAGAGTTTACACCTCTTCATTTTGTCCATAACTCCTGTGACAACGTTTCACCGAGCTCAGTCCTGATGTAAGGAGACATCTGAGGGTCGGGTAACTTCTGTAAAGCAGGGGTATGAACACTGATCATCTGGACCTCTCAGGGGACAGAACTCTCTCTGCTTCCTTAAAGCGTTCAGGTGTTAACAGCACTGAACAGAGACACTCATTCAGGTGAATCATGAGGCAAAAATCCACCTTCATGACACAAGAGGAGGCGATGACATAAAACTCACAGAAGTTAATCTGATAAATGATGCACCTCTTCCCTGCTGAATGCACCGTCAGCTGTTGACAAGTTGCTGCTGTTTGCAGACTGCGCTGGTGATGGTGACCTCAGCAGTGTTTGGTTGTGTTAGCGTGTCGGCTCTGTGTGTGAGGAGTCCGCTGTGACAGCTGCACACTGTGTTGTTGGAACATGTAGCGTATGTATCGTTTCTGCCCACCTCTTGTTGCAGGCCTACATGGTAGGTATTTATATTTTTGGAGCTGTGTCTTTATTCAGGAGGTGATATGTTTTCATGGCTGCTCCTGACTTTGAAAGAACTCTCCTTTAAAAGTTAAACAGCTCTGTGCTTCATCCTGTTCCTCAGTTTGACGGGAGGAACTCTCTTTACAGTGATATCTGCGGTCGGCCATATGAATCCTGGTCCCACCTAACTTTAACGAGCTCTCTCATAAAGAAGTGGCTGAAATGTACAGAACTGGAATGACGGGTGGATCACAGAGGGACAGTCTCAAGTGAAGGTTTCTTATGCGTGTGGGTTAGAAGGCAGGAAACAGACTGGGTTTATATCAATGCTCAGATGTTCACAAACATGACAAAGTGACACCAGAGCTCGCACAACACTCACAAAAACAATGCCCAACTTCTCCTGGGGGATACTCTGACTTGGTGCCCGTGCCTTCATTGCATAATTTGAGTCGGTGAGATGAAAACTGTGCAGGAATGGAGGTGAAGTTTCTGTTAGTCTGCTACAGCTCAGGCTGTTAAACCCAGAAGTCTCTGGGACACCTGCTGGGGTTACAAAAACACCTCCACTTTAAAGAGCGGGCTAAAAATAGCCAGGACTCCAGGAGGGAACCACATCGCTACCTTCCTCATGTGTTCACTCAGGATGTTGTTTAAGTCTGGAACATTCCTCACACGCTCAGCCAGCCTGCATATTTGCCTCTTCCCCTTCTCTGTTTTACTCCATCCACCTTCTCACGGCCTGAGAACACTCTGTACCAGATCTGAGGCTGCGCCTGTGTACACACCTCTCACCATGTATATTATATTATACAATATTATATTACATTATATTGTGTACACCTTGAACTGAAGTTGTGTGGACAAATGTGTCTTGATCTGTGACTTTTCTTCTCGTACATTCATCAGGTCAAAATGTGAGTTTGTCCAAAACTTTGAAGGTGTCACATGTTACATACAAAGTCAAAGCAAAGACACGTTTGCAACAGTAACTAAGATGCATGAAATTAGACTCCAGTGAGAACTTCCTGTCTAGTTTAGTTTTGAAAGCAGATGTTGATGTTGCATCAGAACCTGTCAAACCAAACTCTATTCAAAAAACGAGCAGTTTAAGAGTAGTGTTCTTGTTGTAATAATAATAATAATAATACATTTTATTTGTATTGCACTTTATATTTAAGGTGTAAACAGCACTGAACAGAGACACTCATTCAGGTGAATCATGAGGCAAAAATCCACCTTCATGACACAAGAGGAGGCGATGACATAAAACTCACAGAAGTTATTCTGATAAATGATGCACCTCTTCCCTGCTGAATGCACCGTCAGCTGTTGACAAGTTGCTTATATTTAAGGAATCTCAAAGTTCTACAGAGAAGAAAGATAAAACAAGACAATTTTTATGTGTTAAAAGGAGAGCCTATAAAAGGCACTTAGCAAAAAGCTTTCTTAAAAAGGTAAGTTAACATCTGCAGTCTGTGGGACCCTCAGGTGGTCGGGGGTTCCACAGCCTCGGAGCTGCAGAGGAAAAGGCCCGATCACCCATAGTGCGGAGCCTGGTTCTGGGGACTTGGAGGGTGTTCCTGGTTGCAGAGCGACGGGTGCATGAGGAGGTCTGGAGGGTGAGGAGTTCTTTCAGGTATTGGGGGGCATGTCCGTGAATGTACTGATGGGTGAGGAGGGAGACCTTGTACTCAATTCTGAGCGGGACAGGGAGCCAGTGAAGGGATTTTAGAAAGGGGGTGATGTGATCATATTTGCGGACCCTTAACAGGATCCTTGCAGCGCTGTTCTGTATGTATTGCAGCCTCTGGATGCTCTTTCCAGAGATGCCGGTGAGAAGTGCATTACAGTAGTCGAGCCTGGAGGAGACAAAGGCGTGAACGAGCTTCTCTGCATCTGCCAGGGTGAGTATTGGACGGAGTTTGGCGATGTTCCTGAGGTGGTAGAATGATGTTTTACAGAGGTGTTCGATGTGGATGTCAAAAGTGAGTTGGGGGTCCATTTTAACACCCAGGTTGGTGACAGATGTGGAAAGGGGGATGCTTTGGCCGGAGAAGGTGATACTGGTGATGGTGGAAGAGCGGAGCTGATGTGGTGTGCCAAGTAGGACGGCTTCTGTTTAGGACCTGTTCAGCTGAAGAAAGTTGAGCTTCATCCACGCCTCTATCTCCTCCAGGCAGGTGGTGAGTGTGGATGTTGACAGGGGAGAAGGAGAAGTGGGGGTTGTCCGTGTCGGTGTTGTCTCACAGACAGACCTGACAAAGCATGAACTCAGCCTCTAACTAAACCTGATGTAGTTCTCTCAGCATCCTCTCAGCCTGTTTATTGTCATTAAATCTCAGTAACATCTGTTTGTTGTGGCTTCATAGCGCTGTAGTGAGACAGATCTCAGCCCACGTGTGACTTGCTAGATACAGTGAAACTGTCACTCTGCGGAGACAGATGGACAGGCGCTCCACAGCTGAAACAGAACGCCGGTAGTTGGTGTCCATCAGAGAAATCCTGGTACTGATCCGAGCTAACAGCTCATCACACTGGGCACTGGTCAGCCTCAAGGAGCTGGATGCAGCAGGAGAGTTCATCCAACAGCATCAGTAAAGTTATTAAGATGTAAACTGCCACTGAATCCAGAGGGTAAACTTGCATTAGTAGTGCAAGGTGAATATTTATTTTGCTTTTGATCTGAGCCGTCTGTAGCTAATGGCTAACATGGCTAACATCCTTAATAGTCCATGAGCCAGGGGGTTGGTCATGCCAATTTGGAGGGACCATGTCTCATAGTGATTTTTATAAAGGTCTATGTCTCTAGTGTTGGAAAATGTATGATAGCATTGCAGCAATGGTAGCTTTCTATGTGCTATCACTCCTTTTTTCATCCCTCCATCATTACAATTTTTTCATGTTTTTTTGTCATTTTTCACATAGAGTCAGTATAAAAGAAGGTAACCTACACAGAATATCATGAAGTCATATATCATTGTAAAGCCTAGACTATATTCTATCTACCAGTCACATTTTCATGATGCTGAGGACAACAGAATTCGACCTTTGACCTCTAACGCTGTAACAGGGCAAATTTTGCATGCCTTTGCAAATGCCCTTTTAACTACCTTAATATTGATCTGATATGCGTATAGCTCCATCATAAAGAGCACAAAAAGAGCTTTAAAATGATATATTACATGAATAAAAACAATTCTTATCAGAATAAGTCACTTTGTACAGCTGCAAACGGCTTTGTAAGCAACAGAAACACAAAATAAATCAAAAACTCAGAACGGTAATGCTTTATATTAAGGTCCTTGTAATAACCGTTAGTTAATAGGTAATAAGATAAGATAAGATAAGATATATTAATAAGATTACAGTATATAAGTGTTAATAATAGTATTATAGTCATTATTCTTGTTAGATTATGACATTTATAAGCACATTTATAAGAAACTTGTAAACTGTTTATAGTCAGCTTTAGAGCGTTAATAAAAGCCTTATAAGTTTCTTATAATTGTTCATAATAGCATTACAATCTCATTCATTGAGTCTTACTCACTTACCTACTACTGGTATGCCATTGTTCAGCCTTTACCAAACTTTACAGTTGTTTTATTAAGATTAATACATACTTTATTATGCAGTAATTAGCAAATAACTATGCCCTTATTAACAGTTAATTATGCTTTTTGCAGCTACTGGAGCTAAAGCAAGAACAGTGCTTTATTAAGGTTAATAAATCCTTTATTATGCACTTGGTAACAGTTCTGCTTTTTGTGGCTCCCATTTGTAAAGAGAACTACATGGGGGGTCAAGGTTGATCAAATGTAAATAAATGACTACATAAAAGTAAAATGTTTTGGCGGAAAAAAACACACTTTCAGACAGCTCCTCTAAACTGTTATATACGTATGTTTTTTCATTTTTCAACACTTTAATTGTTCATGGTTGACACTAAGTGAGTGATCTGAAAAAAACTCCTAAAACAGGCCTCTGAAAAAAACTAAAAGGCAAATATTTCAACTTTACATTATAAAAACTACAACACTGGTGCGCTCATAAGCATTTATTATGCTTAATTAATGCATGACTCATGATGAACTAAGACATGCATTAATGATTACCACATCAGCAACTAGTAAAGAGTTATGATGATTCACATACTAATACATGAATTACTTTTAATTATGTCTGTATTCATTGATTAATTGTTAATATCTAATATTAATTGATACTGTATATTCATGTGTTAATTACCACAATGGGCCGATGCCTCTTTGTACTTCATAGTGAGTTATAACACCCCTCTCCTCATCGTCCTAACATATCTGAGAACATGTTTCTGCTTCAGTCACTTCCTGCTCTGCATCTTTCTCTGTATCTTTGTTTCTTGAGAAAGCTGTAACACTGTGCATCAACAAACATTTCTTTGCTCAGTGTTTGTATGAGGGAGCTGGTTAGATTTAGAGTTGGCACCGAGCAGCGCAGCCCTCTGACCTGGTCTGTTTTCCTCTTGTCTGGAATGCACATACTGAGCTCCAGGCTCACACGATGCAGAGAGGGAGGGGAACTTTCCTGTGACACACTGGAACACTGGCACGAACTGTAACAGGCCGCCCGCTAGCACGTCTTCTTCTGCCAGGTAACTAGGGGCAGGGGTCAGCTGACTCACCTGGGTGGAGGAGGAGTAGGAGAACTTTGGCGTTTGGAGGTCTGACAGGAGCATCGACATGTTGCTGAGCTTTAGGTCGTTCAGGGTGACGTCCAACCTGGAGGTCACCTGAGTGAAAGCTTACCTGGGAGGCGGCTGTGAAGCTTCTTCCTCTTTTTATTCTCGGCCTTGTGGCACTTTTTGCATGTGGACGCAGAGCCGAGGAAAATGTACCCGGAGAAAGAACCGGGAAGTCCAAACGTCCTCTTAGCGTGTGTATTCAGGTTGAGCTGAAACATCAGCATAAACACATGAACACATAAACACATAAATACATGAACACATAAACAAATGAACACATAAATACATGAACACATAAACACATGAACACACGAACATAAACACATGAACACATGAACACATAAATACATAAACACATGAACATAAACACATAAATACATGAACACATAAACACATGAACACATGAACACATGAACATAAACACATGAACACATGAACACATAAATACATAAACACATGAACACATGAACACATAAACACATGAACACATGAACACATGAACACATAAATACATAAACACATAAACACATGAACACATAAACACATGAACACATGAACACATGAACACATGAACACATAAACACATGAACACATGAACATAAACACATGAACACATAAATACATAAACACATAAACACATGAACACACGAACATAAACACATGAACACATGAACACATAAACACATGAACATAAACACATGAACACATGAACACATGAATACATGAACACATAAACACATGAACATAAACACATGAACACATAAATACATGAACACATGAACATGAACACATAAACACATGAACACATGAACATGAACACATAAACACATGAACACGTGAACACACATGAACACATAAACACATGAACATAAACACATGAACACATGAACACATAGACACATAAACACATGAACACAAACACATGAACACATGAACATGAACACATGAACACCTAGACACATGAACACATGAACACATGAACACATAAACACATAAACACACGAACACATGAACACATAAACACATGAACACATAAACACATGAACATGAACACATAAATACATGAACACATAAACACATGAACACATGAACACATAAATACATGAACACATGAATATATGAACATAAACACATGAACACATGAACATGAACACCTAGACACATGAACACATGAACACATAAACACATAAACACATGAACACATAAACACATGAACATGAACACATAAATACATGAACACATAAACACATGAACACATGAACACATAAATACATGAACACATGAATATATGAACATAAACACATGAACACATGAACACATAAACACATGAAAACATGAACACATAAACACATGAACACATGAACACTTGAACACATAAACACATGAACACATGAACACATGAACATAAACACATGAAAACATGAACACATGAACACATAAACACATGAACACATAAACACATGAACATGAACACATGAACACATGAACATGAACACCTAGACACATGAACACATGAACACATAAACACACGAACACATGAACACATAAACACATGAACACATAAACACACAAACACATGAACACATAAACACATGAACACATAAACACATGAACATGAACACATAAACACATAAACACATAAACAGACGAACAAATGAACAAATGAACACATGAACACATAAACACATGAACACATGAACACATGAACATGAACACATAAACACATGAACACATGAACACACCAACACATGAACACAAACACATGAACACATGAACATAAACACATGAACATGAACACATGAATACATGAACATAAACACATGAACACATAAACACATGAAAACATGAACACATGAATACATGAACACATGAACACATGAACATGAACACAAACACATGAACATGAACACATGAATACATGAACATAAACACATGAACACATGAACACATAAACACATGAACATGAACACATGAATACATGAACATAAACACATGAACACATGAACACATAAACACATGAATACATGAACATAAACACATGAACACATAAACACATGAAAACATGAACACATAAACACATAAACACATGAACACATAAACACATGAACACATGAACACATAAATACATGAACACATGAACACACGAACATGAACACATAAACACATAAACACATGAACACATAAACACATGAACACATGAACACATAAATACATGAACACATGAACACATGAACATGAACACATAAAAACATAAAGACATAAACACATGAACATGAACACATAAACACATGAACACATAAACACATGAACATGAACACATAAATACATGAACACATGAACACATGAACATGAACACATAAAAACATAAAGACATAAACACATGAACATGAACACATAAACACATGAACACATAAACACATGAACATGAACACAGAAACACATGAACACATGAACACATAAACACATGAACACATGAACATGAACACATAAACACATGAACATAAACACATAAACACACGAACACATGAACATGAACACATAAACACATGAACACATAAACACATGAACATAAACACAAACACATGAACACATGAACACATAAACATGAACACATAAACACATGAACACATGAACATGAACACATAAACACATGAACATAAACACATAAACACATGAACACATGAACACATAAACACATGAACACATAAACACATAAACACATGAACATGAACACATAAACACATGAACACATGAACACATGAACATAAACACATGAACACATGAACACATAAACACATGAACACATGAACACACATGAACACATGAACATGAACACATAAACACATAAACACATGAACATGAACACATAAACACATAAAAACATGAACACATGAACACAAACACATAAAGACATAAACACATGAACATGAACACAAACACATGAACACATGAACACATAAACACATGAACACATAAACACATGAACACATGAACACATGAACATGAACACGTAAACAAATGAACACATAAACACATGAACACATAAACACATGAACACATGAACATAAACACATAAACACATAAACACATAAACACATAAACACATGAACATGAACACATGAACACATGAACATGAACACATGAACACATGAACATAAACACATAAACACATAAACACATAAACACATGAACATGAACACATAAACACATGAACATGAACACATGAACACATGAACATAAACACATAAACACATAAACACATGAACACATGAACATAAACACATAAACACATAAACACATGAACATGAACACATGAACACATAAAAACATGAACACATGAACATGAACACATGAACACATAAACACATGAACACATGAACATGAACACATAAACATGAACACATAAACACATGAACACATAAACATGAACACATAAACACATGAACACATGAACACATAAAAACATGAACACATGAACACATGAACATGAACATAAAGTTCACATTAGGTAAGAAGTGCATCGCTGGAGATGCTGTCATGGTTACTCCACATCAGAGGAGACTCGGTTTCTATCAGCTTCAGTCGTCCCCCTGTGTGCTGCCAGACGTTCACATTAACAGATCAGCTCTGCATGTTAGCAGGTTTAATGTAACTGAAACCCTGTCTGTGATCACTCTGTCCAGTTAATGAGACTCGAGCTGAGTGAATTAAAGATGCAGCTGTAAAGTTAAAACAGCCGGAGTTAATCTGCTGCTGTCTGAGCTCTTTGAGGTGGTGAGTCTGTGTTTTATGGACAGAAGAGGAGCTGCTAAATTTAGAAGCTGTGAACAGAGTGTGAACAACACACAGCTGCTTCTTTATAAAACAACTGATGTATAATTAGATGAAACTGTGGAGGGCTTTGTGTCTGCAGGAGAAGCAGTGACAGGAGACGGACACATGGACCACTGTGAGTCAACGAGCCGGCATCACAATGTCTAAGGCTCCTGAATAATAGTGTTTGTCTGCAGGTCTCAGGTAGGAGGACTCTCAGTGTACCTGACCAGTCTTGTCTTCTTCTCCATGCTCCCTGAACCATGTTTTCGTTTGTCACATTTGAAACATTCATCACCCACACATCCACCAGCTGACACACTGATCAGCACACCTCAGAACTTTAGCAGTGTCTGTTTGTGGTTTGGTTGTTGTCTGTAACGATTTTAAACCTTTTCTTTGTCGTTCTCATGAGCTGGGTCACGACTAGGTGTGAGTTCGTCCAGCGACAGCTCGGTGGAAATCACTGACCTGCTTGCACCTTGGGGGGATGTTATGAACATGACACGATCGTGGTGTCTGAGGGGCAAATATTCAAAGAAACTAAATATTACAGAGGAATAACTTCTGTGCTGCAAGGTGAATATTCACTTTTATAAACTAAAAGAACCAGATTTGAACTAGTTTTAAAGTCCATCACTGGTCTTGGAGAACTTGAACTCACACTCAACTTTCAAAGCGAGTGTTTAAAGTCTGACAGGATTTACCTGATGTCTCGTCCACAGTCAGGTGTGATGTTTGGTTAGGTATCAGGGAGATGTCTGTGCACCAGAAAAGGTCCAGTTCCTGTTTATTCCAGCTAACAAACAAGAGATCAGAGGGACACACAAAGCTACTGTGTGTTGCACAGGGGTCTGAGTCTCCTCCCTGTGCAGCACTCAGAGTCCTCCTGCGTGTGTTCGATGTGTTTTCTACAGTTCTGCACTGATTCTAAATAAACAGCAGCTGTCGTTCATGTGCAAACTTCAACACATCTCTTTGGACAAAACGTTGCTTGTTAGATGGCAGGATGAAGAGGAGATGAAGCGATGTTCTTCGTGCAGCCGCGCTTCTCGTTCCTGACAGGAAGTGCCAGTCAGACCACAGGAATGTAGAGCTCTACAGCAGACACGCTTCTCCACAGAGAGAGAGCAGAGGACGGGTCTGTGTCCAAGGATTAGGGTTAGAGCAGGATGTAGGTGGGCAGGCCGACACAGTCTGACAGTGACCATATAAGATTACATAAACAACGATTTACCTTGAAGCGTCCTTTTGTCATAACCTGCAGAAACAGCAGCTCAGTCTGACATTCAAGCAGTGAAAATGAAAATATGCACAACTTACAAAGCAGGAAGTGTTTTAATTCAATGAGCAACCGGCTCTGTGAATCTGATGCTTGTTTCCCAGCCTCCTGGTTCTCCTGTGACCTCTTTACTCAGCATCACAGTCCAGAGTGTGTGTCAGCGTCATTAGCTAGCTCCTGTTATTTTGAGCAACAGCAGAGAAAGTCTGTCTCTCCTGTTTCTCTTTGAATAGTTGTTCTCTCTCAGGAGCATCCTCAGAATCAAAACCGTCATGACTCACACGATGGAAACTGGACACATACGCAGATCAGTGAGCAGCAGACGTGAAAATAACAGATATTTAATGACACAACAAAAAGGAAAGAGTCCAGAGGGGTATTGCACAAACCCAAGATAAGGGATTAAGCCGGGATTTTCCAACTTTCCTGGCTGAATCTAGCCTTGACTCAGTTGCATGAAAGCTCCAGAGCAGGCTAACAACTAGGCTAAGATTAATCCCAGTGATTCATCTGTTATTTCGACGGTCAAACTTTAATGTAGAACTTAGTGTTTTACAGCATTTCCATGGTCTTTGTTAATATTTTGCATAATTTGAATTATCCTACATTTAAATATTACAGATATATTTTCATTTCATTAAAGTAGGTTTACTGTTATTTTAATGGTAACAGTCACTTTTACATTCTTTCTTGTGGTAGTAATCATTACTGTCAGGCCTAGTGTTGTATTGCTAGTGTTTATGAAGACTGGTTTGATGAATATGAATATTATTGCAGCTGTTGAGATGATAAGAAGAGGCTGACGAAGTTGAAACGGTGGTTTCAATTAAGTCTGTGACGAGGGCGATATAAAGGTTCAAGTCCCTTTCGCCCGTTTCCTCTTCACAATGGCATGCCCATTTCTGGATGATGTGCTGGGTGAGGACGCATTAATACTCAGACGAGCATCTAGGCGTGAAAGAGTCTTCTGGGACAGGCCGACTGAGAGGTGTAGATTCTCAGGTGGTGGAGTTTGATATTTATGTAGGCTGCTGGGTCCAAAGATTCAGCATCAACCTAAAAAAGTTGTCTGATGCTTTGTGAATTCTGTTAAACACCTGTCAGGTAGCACAGACAGATTTGTGCATAATGTAGATTTACTTTAGGCAGTACTCACTGTGTTACCAGGCTGCTTGCTGTGCAGTGTCTGGGTCCTTACAAATATGATATTTGTATTAGCTCCACGTCACTGACTTCTTATTCATTAAGGACGAAATAAGCAGAATATTTCCACATAATTGACATGATACCTGAAGCCTTCTGGAGTCCAGCGACAGTCTCTCCATCATCTGCACAGGTGCTCTCCACAGTGGCCGTATACTGACCTCAATAGAACTTGTATGAACGTCTTTGACAGGACATGCCAAGCCTGTGATTTTAATAGAAAGGAGTCACTGGATCATCTTCTGGTGGCTCCCAAAGTGTGAGTGTGTTACCAGATGCTGCAAGGGAAGCCAAAGTCAGACAGCACACATTATATCATTATTTGATAGTGTTTCATGTTAAGTAGTATTGCAGTAATGTACCTTGTGTGAAGAGGCCAGTTTCTGTCACTGGGACAGAGTCAGTGGCTGTCCCTCCCTGGATCCCTTCCATCACTGGCCTCCCTTTATTATCATCCAGTGCCAGCTCCTCTGCTGGAGTGAACTCCTGGGTCGGTGGGCCGCCCCCCCGTGCCCGATTCATCTGCCTTTTTTACTACAATCATAGAGACATAAAATATGTCAGCAGATCGATTCACCTCATTTGTACATTGTTATCAGTAATCAAGTCACTGAGCAGCCTGCAGAATGTTCTTGTATTTAATTTGAACTTGCTGCCAGGTCCTTTTGAGGCCAGACAAGTTTGTTCTTGATGAAGGATAGATAAATACATAGGACAGATGAAACAGACAAAAAACACAAGATAGATAAATAGATTAAATAAACTGGACAGAATAAATAGACGCACATTGTGGATAATTGTTTGCAATTGATCGTCACATTTAAGGCAAAACGTACAGCTGTTAATGATTGGACGTGAAAAGTAACTCCTTTAATTGCAATGATGACAGTTTCAGTGGAGCACGGTTTATTAATTGTACATTGTCGCTCTGCTTACACATTCAGCCGGCCCGCTGTACTCTGCCAGGCTTTCTCTCGTTCTTTAATTATAGCAGCCGTGTTTCCTTTTTTCTAATGATGTGTTTCATTTCTTCGTATATCTCCATGAGGAGCTGCTGTTCTGCTGATGAAAAGTATGATGCACGAGTCTTGTCCGTTTCTCCATCCGTGATTCTGTAATCGATCCTGTGGTCTATTTAAGAATGCCTTGAACGTGCACTTATCCTGACTATCTGCACCTGGCTTGACATAGCTGCGCCTTCTCATCCTGGCTCGGCGAACCTGCAACCAATTAAGCCAGGATGCTGCAGGTTAAACTCGGTCAAGCCGGGCTTTCTCAGTTATCCTGGATTTCTTTATTCTACTTTTGTGCGATACCCCTCTGGAGCAGGCAGGAGAACGAAACAGGTGAGAGGTAAAAACAGAGACGAGAAAACACACGATGAACTCACAGAGAACAAAGATGCTGCTGAGCTGACGAACAACATGAACAACAGGTGTGTGGGTAGGAGCGTCCGGCTGGTCAACAGGTGAAACTAATGAGGCCAATCAAACCTGAGTAAAACGAGACATGACACACAAGAGGTCAGAATAAAACAGGAAACGCTGAAACTAAACTCACGACTGTCACAAATGAAGTTCATGTATTAACTTCTGTTCGGGAGCAGGACCGCGCCTAAAACTACACCTATCATCTGACAACGATCCCACTCCACTCTGTTTGTCTCCGACTCTTGGACCCACCCTCCCTCCCCGTCCTCTCATCCATCCACCCTCCTTCCTCATCCCTTCCTATTCAGCTTCGTGTATCCTTCTCTCATGTCTCTGTCCAGCTCCGGTGTGGGCCGCAGTCAGCTCGGGTACATGATGCCTGAGACAGATCCCCCGCTCTGAGTCTCCCTCTGCCCGGCCGGCAGCGCGCCCTCCCGGACCCGCCTCACAGAAGACATGCCCTTCACCTTCACAGAATGTGTGTCAACATTTATAATTCAAAACTTACATTAAATATTCAAACACATGTTGTTGTGGCGTGGTCATAGTGAACAACTCGTTAACGAGCTAACTGTTGTTAACACGTCTCTTCACTGTCGATGCTGATCAAGTCTGCAGCCACACGCTGACAGACAGAAATATTAGCATGTCTGAAACTACCTGTAAGTGACACACTGTTTCCTTCATGATAAACAGAGTTGATCTCATCGTGTGTATCAGGCTGTGTTTCTGCAGCAGAAAGGAGCTTTGTCCTCCTCGTCTGCAGCTTCAGGCTGTTTTGACTGCAGGAGCTGCAGAGACGACGAGTTCCCTCCGACTCTACTGGAGCAGGTCGGACAGGAAATACCTCCGAAACACAGCGAGGGCGGAGAGCCTCACCTCTGACAGCCTGCAGGGAACACCTCTGGGGGAGGAGGAGGGGGAGGAGGAGGAAGCTGCGAGTGTGAAGAGAAGAAGAAAGAGAAGGAGGTGGAGGAGGAGGAAAAAGAGGAGGAGGCAGCACAGAGCTAGGAGGAGAAGGAGGAGGGACCAAGTGATGTGGAAGAGGAGGAGGAAGCACGGAGCATGGATGAGAGTTAGGCTTAGGAGGAGGGGGAGGAGAAGAAGGAGGAGTAGGAGGAGGTAGCATGGTGCAAGCAGGAGGAGGACGAGGAGGAGGAGGCACAGAGCGGTGTGTTACAGTCTGACAGGAGAGGAGGTTTCTGAAGGAGTCCCTCAGGTCCCTTTGTGCAGTCTGAGGTGTCGTATCATGTTGCCCTCCTGCCCACCCTGCTCTCTGTCTGCTCACACACACACGCAGACACACACACACACACACACACACACACACACACACACACACACACAAGAGGCCCTTGAAGGCCGTCCAGCCTCAACATGCAGCCGTCTGGAAATAATTAGAGATTGAAAAAAGGTGGATGAGGTGGTACGACCAATTTTCCCAGAGTCAGAGAGACCCGCCCGAACTGCGCCGAGCACACGCTCACTTCTTACCCACAATTCCCCTGGAACGACATTCCTCCTCATTCTGCTCCCTCCTCTGCATCACACCTCAGTCTGGTGTCACGCTAAAAAACGACCCTCCTCGCTGAACGAGTTCCTCAATGCTCAGTAAAACCGTCTGTCCTGAGCCTGTGTGACGTACAGACAAGAGTCACATCAGAGTTCACTGCCGTCCGGATGCAGACTGGACCAGGAGGCGCCGGTTCCTGCTCACACTACACGTGTTTCACCAAAAGTCTCACCTTCGTTGTAACTTCAGAAATGCAGGGAGTTGTCTGTCTGCAAACATATAAAAGTGTTTTATAACGCTGCGCCGAAGAAGAACGGCCTGTGACTGTGAGACTACGTGAGACTACAGATCACTTGTCCCTCCGTCACTCTTATACATTCTGAAGTATGGCCAGAGCGGGGACCTTTTGACCCTGGCACCAGTGTTGGGTAACGTTCCTTTAAAAGTCACTCGTTACGTTCCAGCGTTCCCTCCTGAGAAAAGTAACACATTAGATTAACCCCCCTCTGTGACTCGTTCCACGTGTGTGTTATATCATCAGGACGGCGTGTCGCCTGCTGTACGTCTACCTCTGAATGTATCGACTCTACCGTCTCTGCGTCGCCTCGGTTACGGCCCATAATCTGTAACTCTGCAGCCTGATAACAGGACTGACAGACGCAGTATAACCTTTACAGCTCTTTATGATGCTAACAGTCTGACAGTGAACTGGGCAGAGGCATACAGTGTTAGGCACAGCTGTTTCCATGACAACAACAACACAGGCTCTTAGTCCCACCAGTGTTGTGGAGCTGTGTTTAGCTGCAGATGCTTCTTCACGTTTGAAGTCGAGCTCTTCACAGCTGACGAGCACTTCTCCTCCAGACACAGCTTACATTTCACCATCATGTTGTTCTCGTCCCTTTCACCCAAACATTCAGAATCATGTGAATATTTCCACAAAGTAAACGCTGTCCTCTCTGACAGCTCGCTAGCTGAGTTAGCTAGCTACACGTGCGCACTGACACAGCTGTGTTTACCTTCTGCAGGTACGCAGCGACCTGCCAAGAAGGAGGAGAGACACAGAAACAGAGCTTCAGGGAGTTTCTGTTTCTGTGGAGACAAAAGGAAAAGAGAAATACGCTGATTTATTTTACAGTAACAGATTATTGCTTGTGAAAAAGTAACTCAACACATTAGTTGAATTGCAGAACTAACGTGTTACGTTACTCGTTACAACAAAAAGTAATTTTCTGTCGCTCTTTGGCCAAATGTTTGAAGACTGATTGATAACCTGACATATATCTATCATTTACTTGTGCTCTCTCTGCTGCCTCTGACACAGGCAAACCCAACACTGCAAAGAGGCCGACTGTAAATATGAGATGTTTTTTTAATTAAAGCAGCGTGTAGTCTTCCTGCTCTTTCGGTCATGTGTTGCATTTGGTGTCCTCACTTAGTCGTCATCTCCTGTTTTTGTTCGTGTTCCTCACCTCTCTTCTTATTCCAGGCTTCACTTCCTGTCCTCGTGTGTTTCCCACCTGTGCGAGGGCCTTTCTCAAAACACTCCCTCCTCCCTCTCCCACACTTCCACTGTGTTTGCGCACTCGCGTGGAGGCTCCGCCTCTTTGAGCCTGTCCCAAACCTCTGAGCGTGGAGCGGGTTGTTAAACCCTTCACCAGCGAGCCTGCACCGACGCTGACTTAATGACCAGCGGCAGCGCTGTGCTGTGATCGTCATGAGATGAGAGACGTGAACTAAAGTTCTGTGTTATCACCCGTAGCAACGAGGACTGCTGTCATTAAGATAAAAACATACTGACGTCAGCGTGTTAAAGTGAACGTTACATTCAGGATCTCACAAACTGTTTAAAGTGTTTTATATTAACGGCTGTAAAAACAGCAGGTCATTAAAGTCAGATTAAGAATATATTTACAGATAAGAAAAGTCACCTTGGTACATGTAACCATGGTAACACACAGTTCCTGCCGGAGTGAGGGGAGTTCGTCTCAAAGCTTCACCTAAACGAGGGTGCTCGGTTCGGCTGAGAGAGCGACGTCGAACAGAGTTCCCTCTGACGGAGCGGGAGTGGGGAGGGTCCGGTTTGAGAGGGCCCTGAGTGTCTGCTCCGCCCTCAGTGGTCTCACCTGTGCGTCATTAGCTTCACCTCCTCAGTGTATTAATCTGTGTTAAATCTCATTATTACACTTTCCCTGTTTGGACTCTTAAATCATCGAGCTGCAGCAGCTGCTGCGGGGTCCTCTCCCCCGAGCTCCCGTCTCCCTGCTGTGTGACATATTAGCATCACATACGGGGAACTCAGAGGACGTGTTGCTCCCTGCACACTGTGACTGAATCACAGGATGATCTCACCCTGACCTGCAGTAAGAGCTCCAGGAGGTTCACATCATGAGTTCAATCAAAACCTCCTTCAAGAAACACATGATTTAGCAGCAGAACCATCTATTTTGTGAGTACAGGAAGAGATGGGACACGTAGAGTGGGGTCAAAGGTCACTCACATGTTGCATAACATGAGACTCTTGACGGAGCAGCTTGGAGGAAACAGGGAGGAGCAGACAGAACGAAACAGGTCCCAGTAGGTGTGAAACCTCTCCTCATGCTCTTCCAGCGCTCTCTCTCTCTCACCGTACACAGTCGTTACACGACGTCACCACGGATACGATTTCATGGCGGCTCTCGCAGCGACTTCCTGGAGGGGGAATCTCTGCATCTGGATCGTGTTAGAGAGGATTTATGTTGATCCAGCACGGAGAACACGACAAGGCTCCGACATCCTCCTGCGTGAGCTGGACTCCACTGACGGTTCAGACTGTGTCCTACCTGTGCTCTCTAATACCTGTCCGATAATCACATGTTGAGCTAAAGGAGAATGATCGTTCCTACACATATCCGTAACTAGTTCAGATAACCTTATCTCAGCTCCTCAGAGGTACCTGTCTGTCAGTCCAACAGCTGTAGAAACACCTCTCCAAATCTTCCTAAGTCCCGCCCCCTTTTTCTCGCTCTGCTCCAATAGCAGTTGAGCCTTTGCTATCCCAGCAGAATGTCAATCATTTCCCCCCTGCCCTGTATGGTTAAAGGATGATGCTGGGGGACCTCGTGCATCGTGTTCATGCCACAGTGTTTCATAGAGCTTCTTCACATCAGACAATAAAGCTCCAACACGGAGGCCGAGATTCAGGTCCACTGTGAAGCCAAGAATCAATGATTAACATGTATGTTGATAACGTAACATCAGAGGACGGCTTGAACCCAAACAACCATCACCTGCATGAAGAGCTTCGAGGGTTTGTTTGGTGAGCAGGTGAAGCTGGTGTTCAGCCGCACTTCAAGTTTCAAACTGGCAAATGAACGGAGGTTTACTCTGCACGCAAAGGAGGAGGCGGTGAGGAGCTGGGAGTCAGAGGTGAAAGAGTCTGAAAGGATCGAGCTGCTGAACCTGCTGCTCCTTCAACCACAGCCACCCTTCCTCCCGATGTGAGAGCGCTGCAGCAGTCAGTCAGCAGTGTGAGCTGGAGGACCCAACGCAGACAAAGGACGTTTATTCAAACACAAAAAGCAAAGTCCGTTTAAAGTCCAGGTAAACCCAACAATCCAAGAGGGAGACAGAAGTCACATCACCATGACGACCATGACGAAGGGTTCGACCAACGATGGGTTTCACAAAGAATGGCGAGGCACAGAGACTCAGGTGAGACAGTCCGGGGGCAGGTAAACACACAAAGGCAGGAAGGAGAACATCACATGGGTGGTAACGACAAAATAAAACAGGAAATTCTTCCGAAAGTAAACAGGTTAACTCATGACACCTTTAAGACAACACAGGGTACCTACAGCTGCTACGACACATTAACCACAGAGAGTGCCAGCTCGTCTGACTCGTGTCGAGGTGTGCACGTCTCTGACAGACTCTGACTATAAAAGCCTCCAGGCTTACAAAACAAAGCAAAGAGACATATTTAGAGTTTGCAAAAAGAAAAGCATTGTTGTTTTAAAGTGGTGTCTGACCAATGAGGCTGCAGCTTCTGAAAATCTGCACAAGCTCATGTTGGAAGAATTTAATATCAGCTTCCTGAGATCGTTGAATGAGCAGAAAGTCCTGCAGTCACTGCTGCCACAGTCATGAGCGCACTTTAACACATCACTGTTTTATTTCTGATGGTGTTCAAAGATGTGTTTAATGTGGATGGGAGAGCTCACCGCGGCTTATCCCGCTCTTCAAAGAAAAGATCGATCTAATAAAGAGGTGTCACACGAACCAGAACAAAGCCTGTGCAACATGTGAACTGAGCAGAGACAGGAAAAGTCACAGCTGATGAGGACTTCAGTTTGTTTCTCTGGTGGGTGAGGAAGACGAGCCCTCGCTCTCTCCTGCAGGAGACTCGTCCAAAGCGATCTCGTAAGTGTTGTGGTTACACGCAGGTCGGTCCTACGATGGCTCAGACATTTTAGCATTTGGAATTAAAAGACAATAACCGAATGACTGAATCAGCACTGCTTCATTTTAAAGAATAATCTGACTGGGGATGAGAGTGTGTCAGCTGTGAGCACGTTCTGCATCATGTGACCATCACAGCAAACACACAGCACACACACTTCCTGCATCAAAACACACAGCGCACACACACACACACTCCCTGCATGAAACACACAGCGCACACACACTCTTTGCATCACCAAGCATGACCGACATCTGCAGCCCATTGCCCGCTTTGATTACACGGGGTGAACCTTCTGGAAAACACGCAGGAATGTAAACAGAAGTGAGAGGAGCTCCCCTCGGAGCACAGAGCTCACGCTGTGTTGCTTCTTATCAGTCAGGACGCTCCGTCACATCTCTCACAGGAAGCAGGGTCCCATTAAAGCCAGTCTCAGGACACGTGTAGTTACAGTAACAGGCCGAGCGTGACGTTAAGCAGTGAAACACATGTTTTTCCTCTGTCACGGGGTCATGGAACAATGCTTCTCTTTCTGTTTTTGTCCTCAGATTATTATTTTGTGTTTGTCATGAACACTGTGGGGATGTCAGATCCCAGCCCCTCAGGTCGTTGTCCAACATAGAGGAATCATTTAAAAGCATGTAGCAAAGACACATTTTGAGCTAAATAAATGTTGGAGGACGAAGCAGAAATTGAAACCACTGACGAACAGGAAGTTTATGCATTAAGTACATTCTGCTGCTAACAATAGTTTAAGGTCGGTTTCATTCAACTTACTGTTATTAAATCAATGATATTACAGAATGTCAGTGTTTGTGCACGGACCGGGACAGGAGCGCTCTGCAGTGGTAAAAAGAGCAGAGCAACATTGGTTCCCATCTACCAACCCAAAGCGTATAAGACAGCCCGTACCAGACGGGGAACACGGATGTGTGGACGATTACGAGCAAACAGTGTTTGAATCCAGATTTCAGCAGAAAGTGTTCGTTACAGATTTTCTAAACCTGACATGTATAAAACAACATCGTCAGCATAGGAGGGAATAGTCTGCTGAAATATTAAAACGAACTTTATAAATCTCACATTTAAAGAATGACATCATCTGCATATGTGGAACCATAGTGGACCATCTGACCTTTGACCTTGTATCTGATCTTGTTATGAGTCTTAAAAACCTTAAACAGACTTTATAAATTTGAGACGTAAATGACGACATCATCAGCATTTAAGGAAACAGAGTGAACAAGTATTAATTCAGTGAGAGGTTTCACTTTTAAGCTAACAGCTAACATGAAGGTAAAACCACAGCCAGGAACAGGTGCGACCCCTGACCTGTCCAACAAAGAATAGGTAAGAGAGGGAATTATTTGTGTTTGTGAGGCCTTTGTGTGATTCTTCTAAAGAAATTGGGTGATCCAAATCCATCACCTCCACTCCACTCGTGGGGTTAAAGTAATCACCTGCAGCCAGTCCTCTTGATATGTAGCACATGTAATGACCAGGTAGTTCAGGATCGATGATCAGAAAACCACCTGTGTTTGTGCTGAGCTGGTGCTTTAGACTGTAAAAAAACAGTTTGTTCCAGCTTGAACAGGACTTTTTGATTTCTTGGTGTCTGTGTCACTTTGCAAAATGGTGCAACATTCCTTAAATATCTGTTTTCTGGAGCTCTCCGTGTTCTTCGTGCATGGGTGATACATCCTGTGTACCCACATGTCCATCACTTGTCATCTCTGCATGCTCCTACAGCTCTGCATGTCTTCACGGTGGAACAGAGAAGGTGGGAAAACCAAAAGGAAAGCCAGCAAATAAAGTCTGATGCACAGAATACAAACAGTGACAGGCTGGAGGGTTATTAAGTTCTATGATCGTCCTCACTGAGCTGTTGTGCAACAGCAGAACTGAGCCTGCTGTGTATAATATGTGTCTAAACTGGAACATAAGTTCCACATGCTGCAGGAAAAAGTGTTTGATATAAATGATGTAATTGAATGGACAAATCAAAACACTGAACCCTCTTTGCTCAAAGCTAAAGTTATGGCATTTTTGACTCTATGTTACATTCCAGTTCGACAGTCGTTGAGCTGGTGAAGCAGCTGGATTTAATTCAAGCCTGGACATTAATTCAGAGTATGATGGGAGAGCAACCCACCATCCCTCTGCTCCAAGTCAAACATCCATATCAGTAACTGAACCAGACAGCAAGGAGGGGAAGAAAACAGGACTCCCAAGTCGTTTTAAGTCTTTCTGCAGCAGCGCTCCTCCTTCTCACGCACTGTGGTGCTGCTGAAACACAGACGGAGGATTGAAAGTGGCAGCACTGAGCGGTGATGATTAGCTGCTCTGCATGGAGGTCAGAAACATTAAAGACAGACACAGCTCTGGGTCACACATAACTACAGTTTATTGTGCCCTAACCTAAAAACACAACGTCATATCACTACAAAAAAACACACAGCTTTAGTATAGAAATGTTTTCTGAATGGTCAGACAGCTTTGCTAATGCAGCTTCAGTTAGCTACAGATCTCATATAGCTGTGTGTAGCAGCTACAGGTGCTGTTAGCTGACTCTGTCCAGTGTCGGGCTCTGAGCAGTGAAGTGTTGGTGTTTACACCTCAAACTACCACAGGAGCGAGTTATTCACAACAGATATTCACATTCGACTGCTGCAGCATCTCTGGTCTTAATATGGTCTGATAATCAATAAAGTCATGCTCACCTCCTCTTTCTCGCTCTTCAATAATAAATCACTTCCACATTGCGCCACCTACAGGTTTGGAGGACTTTGTGTTGGCTGGATTTTCACCATTTTTATTTTGCTTGTTTTCTGAGTTTGTATTTTTTTAATTTTTTAATGTTGATGTATTTGCTGTTATTGCTTTTGTTTCAGCTGTTTGCAGCATTTTTTTTAATATATGCATGTTTTTGAATTTGCTGCATGTTTCTCCTCATGAAAATCATTTGGGCCGTTGCACAGTGTTTGCACTTGTCAGCCACCTTTTGAAACAATAAAGAGGTGAGTTCAAGCTAAATCTTCACGTTATTTGAATCTAAAAACTGAACTTTGGTGAAATATGTGTGTACAGTATTTGTATAATGTAGTTGGCCAGTAGGCCTATACAAGAGCCTGTGTCCATTAACAGCGTTTTTTGTGCTGAGCACTGAGGACGTTTGTTTGGAAAGTAGGCTCTGCCAGCGCAGAATACGCTGTTAGTGGACACAGGCCCTTATTCTCACACTCAAACAGCCACTTTGTGATTATTTAAGCGATACTTGCATATACTCTAAAGCTGTTGCTCGCAGACAGATACGATGAGATAAGATTATCTTTATCAATCCCCCCCGGTGGGAAATGAGCCTGACACAGGAAACGGCATTTGTTTTCACAGGAAATTAAGAAAGAGTGGCTGGAAAGGACCTCAGCTCAAAAATGTGATTATATTTGAAAAGGTATGACTTTTTTTTCACACTGGAAGGAATATATTTAATTCTTGTCAGTGATTTCTTCTTTTTTAATGATGAGTAAAACTTTATTGACACTTCAACAAGTTTACAACACAGAAACCAACTTAAATGTCTCATATAAATGCAATGTACTTGTCTTGATAAAGACAATAACTGCATGAATTGAAAAACTGGGAAAACACAAGAATTGATAGTGATTTATCTGTATGTCAATCCATTCTTGTAAATAAAGTTTTTAAAAAAAAGCCTGCCCTCACCGCGTGACCGCACGCGTTACGCAATTACGTCACTATTCAGGAAGAGCACTAGTATCTTGACGGAAGACCGTTACGCCTATGTGTTTATTTTAAACTGCCAAATACGCAAGTATGACATTGTTTCTTACATTAAACGCTTTACTCGTGTTGAAAATATGATGTTGTCTGTAAGTGTTTGTTAGTAAAGAACACGGTTACCTGTTTCAGGATGAGTAGTTTGTCATAAACAACTGAGAGCTGACAAGTTAGCGTCGGTTAGCTTGAAAGCTAACAGCTGGGCATAATTCTGTCACAACCTCCCGTAACTTTTGGTGGATAAACAGCGGGAAATAGAAAACCAGTTGAGCTGACTGGTTTAATATTAAGACCCAATTTTTATACACAAACAGTGCTATCATTACGTCCCCAATGTGGTTTACAAATATCACTTGTCTTTCATATTATTCAATTTCGATCAGCTTGAACGGTTCCTTGTTAGCATGCTATCCTGTTAGCAAGCTAACAGTTGTTGCTCAGGTTAACCTAGATACGCTTAATCTCCGCTGTCAATAAAACTGTGGAGTCCTCATGGACCCGATACACATAGCACGATTGGGTAATCCATCATACCGTGATGTGACAGGATTTGTAAATCTTTCTGCAAACAGATTCCTGTGTGTGTATGTATGTGAGTTAGTTTACATCTGCTGTTTATATATGTTCTCTGTACAGGTGTCAGTTTTAGGCCCATAATGTCGTTGTCACTGTCCTGCCATTTAAAATCTTAAGCAAATATGGCGGTAGTTAAGAAACACCTTTCTCCCTCTGTGTGTCTGCAGCCAAAGCTCAGCCCTCAAGCACACTCCAGCAGACATGTCATACGGCAAACCAGAGACGTACCGCCCCGTCCCCCGGGACTTCAACAGCCTCATACAGACATGCAGCTCCAACATCCAGAAGATCACACAGAACAGTAAGTCTTCCCCTGCTTCACTGGTGGACAGGGCTGGGACATGAAGTGAAAAATATGACCATGATCTATTTTTTTAATTAGTTTATTTATTTACGAGATTGTTTTATTGCCGAGCCCTACAGCAGGATAAGAATCTCTTTTTACTGAAGCATGAGTAAGGCTGTGACAGTAGCAACATATGATGACTCACTTACTAACTTATTAAGAGGTGATGTTAATGCTGTGTCAGTCTGAGTCAGCTTCACTGTGCTGAACCTCTTCATTTAACAAAAGAGAGCAGCCCTTCACTGTGTTCCTGTTTATTTATTTATTTGATTTATATATGACGATAACTATTGTGGACTAAAACTTATTCACTTCACATAGATGTTAAAATAATTATGTTCAGCTTTGTTTAACTTTTTGTGCATCGCTGCTTATAGACGCCTCTCCACCAACAGTACCCTGATAATGATCTTTGATCTAAGATCTGATCCGAACAACCTACACAGTATTCATATATCAGCCAGGACAGGTGCTGTTTGAATTTGTAGATGAGTTCATCTGTGCCAGGATTTAGACTGATCCCTGTATGTTGTCGACAGCTGCTCAGATAAAGAGCATGGTGAACCAGCTGGGGACCAGACAGGACACCAGTGAACTCCAGGATCGTCTGTAAGTATCAACCTCATCAACAGAAACTCACACATGGCTTCTACTCTCTGACAAACAGGTTGTTGCTTAACTTACATACAGTATAATAGAAGTTGTACAGCTAAGTCTTTAGTTGTTGTGTGTACATATAACTATTGGTATTTGTGCAGGCAACAGATTCAACACTACACCAACCAACTGGCAAAAGAAACCAACAAGCACCTGAAAGAGCTGGGCTCCATCCCTCTGCCCACATCGCCCTCAGAGCAGGTAAGAGTCCGGCTCTGACATCACTGATTTACACTGGTGACTATGGTGGCAGCTGTTTCCCATCAGCTCAGAGGCAGCCCTGTCTGCTGCTCTGTCAGCCATCATGTTTATGTGTTGTCACATAAAAATGTAGAATCTGTAGGCCATGACAGGTTTTAGTACGGGAAGTGTTCTGGTTTCCGTTTGTAGTCCTAGTAGTATTGACCAATCACGTCAGCAGGCTGCGGCGTATGCCGCGAAACCAGCCCGTGTGGTTGAACGTAATCCGCCATGATGCGACCCGGCTCCCATCAGCATCATCTGACAATGATTTCTCTTCTCATCTATAAACAGACGTCTGCATGCTAACAGCTAACAATCTGCTCTAGGTCGAACATTCAACTTCAGACAAATTTGCTTGACGCTGTGTCATAAGGGCCGCTCAGCGTTTAGATTTCCGTGACTTCCCTGAATGCATCATAAATGATGGCTCCGCCCTCCGTCTCATGTTAAAGTAGTGTTCTTCTCCTCTTGAGGACAGACCTGACAAAGCTTCGTTTTTGTTACTAATCTGCATCATGATGTTATTTCAGCAAAATCAGAGGAATAAAAAGGAGGATTTTTTTCTGGCATTTTATCATCAACACATTCTGACTGGGCCCCTCCTCCTCCGGGGCTCTTCGTCACCAGAAGCTCACTCTCACTCTCTCGTGCGAGGACAC
This sequence comes from Semicossyphus pulcher, assembly GCF_022749685.1. Lineage (NCBI taxonomy): Eukaryota > Metazoa > Chordata > Actinopteri > Labriformes > Labridae > Semicossyphus > Semicossyphus pulcher. The sequence goes on from NW_027211726.1 coordinate 33,612,925, forward strand.
GCCCCCCCCGCCGAGCTAACACCGACAGCATCACGGTTACCTTTAGTGATGAAATGAATCTATGTGTCATAGCAATCCCTTTGAATATCACCACACAGTGGCATGGAAATGTGAGACTAAAAGGAAGTAATCAAAAATAATCTTTAGAATAATCAATAGATTAGTTGTTAGAAGAATCAACTTATCAGAAAAACAACCGTTCGGTGCAGCCCTACCAGAGTGCAGCCTCTGTTTACAGTGAGACTGAGACTCAGCACAGACAGATGAACGGGCGCTCCTCCGGGGGATGGGACCAACCGAGAGATGACAGCGTTTATTTAGCAGACACATCTGGAGGGAGAATTTACCTTTGATCTGAACACACGGTCGCTTCTCAGCTTTATCAAGACCTGAACCACTAAACCACAATCCCTGAAAAGTTCACCATCACACCCAGTGGATGTGTCCTCGTCAGCTGATAGCCGACGGGTGCGGAGATTACAACAGAATCAAAGTGCTGTGAAGTTGTAAATTTGTATTAGATGCTTTTCCAATGTAAAATTCTCACTTAAAAGTAGATGAAAAAAGAAGAATGTAATTAAATGACCCAAACTCACCAATAAAACAGGACCACAAACCACCTTAAAGGCGTCTCAGATGACAACATCTGTAGTTATCTCCAGCAGCCAGTTAAAGTCAGTCTTTGCTCACCAACAGTGACATCACACTGCCTTTATTACCTGCGCTGCGAGCTGTGAACTCTGAACCCTAACCCTATCTGAAAAAAGGGCTTTTTATAACTACTGTAAAGTTTCTGTTAAATCATGTGTGAAGAATTCTTCTGTGTTTCATGTTTCAAATGATTCTGGTTAATCATCAGTTGCACCAGCAGCCTGTATCGCTGTCAACAGTGTTGTTGTTGTTGTTGTTTTGATCACCACTAGGGGGCAGCAGAGTTCAACCATTTTCCCCATCATGGTTTAAAATAGAGCGAGCATCAGGCCCTGGTCACCTGTTCAATTTCATTTCTCATTTCATTTCAGCATCAGATATATTTATCTTAAAAAGAAGGAAATAAAAAGTCAAATAATAAAACATCAAAAATAATATATTTAATAATATATTATGAGAAACCCCAACAGTCTGGTTTCATTGTTTCAGTTAGTTTGATCCAGTCTTTTTACCGTGTTGAACTCGTCCTCGCCCTGCTCACTGTCCCCGTACCGTCTGTGTCCTCTCTGTGGCGTCCAGAGGCAGCAGAAGATCCAGAGAGATCGGCTGATGAACGATTTCTCTGCAGCTCTCAACAACTTCCAGGCGGTTCAGCGCCGTGCAGCCGAGAAGGAGAAAGAGTCTGTAGCCAGAGCGAGAGCTGGTTCCCGTCTGTCGGTAAGTACGAGTCGGGTGATTCCACGCCACACAGACTCACCTGAACAGCTTGATGAGAGAGAGGTGATGAAACTTGACACTCGTTTGAGGCTTGTGTTTTCTTCTCCTTCAGACTGAAGAAGGTTCCCGAGATGAGAAGCTTGTTTCCTTTGACAAGTAAGTCACTCGTTGATTCTGGGTCAGGTTATTTGGGGAATATTGAACATTGATAGGTGTCTTATGGAGACCTGTTGTTCTGCGTCCATCAGTAGTGTTTAATAACAGTAAAAACTACATGTGTATTTCTTTTTTTCTGCTGCTGTTTCTTTCACAAATCTCATTCATGCAAAAGCAGTCTAACGTTGGCACCAGGAGAAGTAGTGTTTTCTACAGAAGGATTTGACAGCTCCAGGTTTTGATGGGCGGTGAGAGCTAGCAGGGGGGGTGGCTCTGGGACGGCAACGCTAACTGTTGAGCCTCCCCGAGGTGTCGTGGGCCTAACTTGATAAAACACTGGTGAAAGGAGGTGCCCACTTCATAACCCCATTATTGTGCTGCCTCTCGCTGCCCATCTAACTACATGTTTAGGTTGTGGGGGCCGTTAGGAGCCATGTGGGAGGGTAGGTGGTATCAGCGTTGTCAATACCTGGAGCTCCCATGAACGGAGCCTGGGTCTGTTGAAGGTGGCAAAGCTGCTTGGGTTGTGGTGACCACTAAGGATGGATGGATGGATGGATGGATGGATGATTGGATGGATGGATGGATGGATGGATGGATGGATGGATGGATGATTGGATGGATGGATGGATGGATGGATGGATGGATGATTGGATGGATGGATGGATGGATGATTGGATGGATGGATGATTGGATGGATGGATGGATGGATGATTGGATGGATGGATGGATGGATGATTGGATGGATGGATGGATGGATGGATGGATGGATGGATGGATGGATGGATGGATGATTGGATGGATGGATGGATGGATGGATGGATGGATGGATGATTGGATGGATGGATGGATGGATGGATGGATGATTGGATGGATGGATGGATGGATGATTGGATGGATGGATGATTGGATGGATGGATGATTGGATGGATGGATGGATGGATGGATGGATGGATGATTGGATGATTGGATGGATGGATGATTGGATGGATGGATGATTGGATGGATGGATGGATGATTGGATGATTGGATGGATGGATGGATGATTGGATGATTGGATGGATGGATGGATGGATGGATGGATGGATCCCAAACTGGGCACGTTTCATTTAACATTTAATTCAAACCCTTTTCTTTCTCCTGCTGATATTTCTTCTCCCATTGGTGCACAAACAAACTTTGTCTTCCATCTCAACACAAAAGTTCAGAGAGAGAGAGAGACTTACAGACGTTTATTCACATGAACATCTTCAAAGAAATAAAAAGAAGAAGACTAAAAACATGGTAGAAGAAACCGAGCAGGAAGTCAGATCAGCTTTAGTTTATTGACACCATATATCAGATTATCAAACTGTGTTGCAGCTTATTACTTTATAATAAAAAGTGTTCCTGTTTGTGTGCAGCCAGGACGACTGGGGTCAGATGACCACTCAGACGGAGGAGGTGGCCATCACAGAGGAGGACCTGGAGCTCATCAAGGAGAGAGAGACCAACATCAGACAGCTGGAGGTCAGTTTGTGATATTAAAACACACACACACACACACAGTTTAAAGACCACACACACCTGCTGTTTCTGACCTCTTGTGTGTTTCAGTCCGACATCCTGGATGTGAACCAGATCTTCAAGGACCTGGCTGTGATGATCCACGATCAGGGAGAGATGATCGGTGAGTGGTCATGGGGCTCTGCTTACACACACGTCTCACACAAAGCTTACTTCCTGTTTCCAGCAGCTGGCACACTGACGACTCCTTGGTGTGTAGACGAATACAAGCAGGGCTCTTCAACTGTTTAAGCCTGTATGTTTCAGTCACCACGACTTCCTGAGGGAGGGGCTGTTTGTTTATGTTTATTATCACCGTCAGTCATGTTTAATTAGGGAAGACAGACTCATGATCAGGATTAATATGAGATGAAGTGTGCAGTCCCAAGACGTGATGAGCTGACTGCTCTCACAGTCAGACTCTAACTCAGCCTGTGCTTTGCTGAACAATACCTGGACTCCTCCTGCTCGCTGATAGCTTAAGTAGGAAACACTGGGAAGGTGTTGGCAAAGCAGGAGTGATGTGACTGACCTCTGACCCCGCTGTGTGTTCTGTCCTGCAGACAGCATCGAGGCAAACGTAGAGAACGCTGAAGTTCATGTAGAACGAGGAACAGAGCAGCTGCAGAGAGCCGCCTACTACCAGGTGAGTCTCCAGCCGTCACTTCACCTGCCGTCAGTCCGAGCAGTCCAGCAGGTAACCGCCCTGTCTCTGCTTCTCTGTCACAGCAAAAGTCCAGGAAGAAGATGTGCATCATCGCCATGGTGTGCTCCATCGCGCTCGTTATACTCGGCATCATCATCTGGCAAGCGGCTAAGTGAAGTGACTCCGCCCCACTCACGTGTCACTGCTATATTTTACTCCGCCCCCTCCCACCTGCCAGTACCTGTTGGAATCACAAGAAGAGGCTGATCACTGAGCGAAGTCGAGCTGTGAGGAGGAAACGTTCCCGTCTGAAGCGATCGAGCCTGATTTTGTAAATGATCTGAAAACCATCTGATTCCCGGAGCGATGAGGGACGGAGGACTGAGGTGGTGGAGATACGAGATTCCTTAATTTGCTTGGTTCATTCTTCTTTACTGCACTAACACTAGCTGTCACTGTATTTCAAATGTTATTGGTTTATTTCAGTCCCGGCGAAGTGAAAAGAGAAACACGTCTGAGTAAATGAATCTGTGGTTTTTACGGGCTGTAAATGATTTCCTGTTCCTGTCGTGGCTGCTGCTCACGGTAACATGAGGGCACGTCCGACTCCTGGTGACGGCGGCCGTGGATGTAATATACATGTTGTACAATGAAGGCAGATTACCAGTATGAATAAAGTCCATGTCTGTAAATATTACACAGCTGCAATATATTCTGCTAAGAACATGATGGATGATGAGTAATGACAGAATCTGAAACATCAAACAGAACATTTTTATTGGTTTCTATGACTCCTGACGGTAAGCGTAATAAATGTCTTAAACACTCCTCTATGTCGCCACAGTGCTTCTCTGTCAGGAGGGGCGGGGCTTAAATCTTTAATCATATGACGTAAATGTTTGTATCGGCCTTGTTGGGCCTCTTGCTCCAACAGATCTTTGGTCTCTTCAGTGACGTGACCTGCAGACAAGGCAGAACAAAGAGACAAAACCAGGTACCAGGTAACTCAAACAGCTCGCCTCATCTCTGCAGCCCGCCGGCTTCTCTGCAGGAAAGCCAGCAACACTCCTGACTCCCTGCACGGGCCGCCACAAATACACCTGTTCATCATAAAGCAAGACGATCACTGAACAAGCCTGAGAGCTGAACTATGAAGCAGGGTTCGTGGTAACTTCAGGGTTAACTCTGAGTTTACAGAACTACAAACATGGTTCACTTGTTATCCAGGTAGATCGCCGCGCTGAACATTCACCTAACCTGCTCCAGAGCAGGTTAAACACTTAAGACTCCGCCCCTTTTATGTGAGAGTGCTGATAGAAACCTTTGGATGACTTCTGGAGCTGGTAACCAGAATCATGTGACTGCTTAGCGTGTTCTCCTTTGTTAGTTACTGAAGCCAGGTGACCAACAGACAGCTCTGGGTATGTTGAACTCACTTCTTAGTACAGGCCTCTCGTATGGCGAGCACAGACACAGATAGCTGCTAATCAGTGCTAACGTATAAATACAATACTCTTCACTGTAAGCCTTAATATAATGTAAACAGGTGAGCTGTATAAAGATTCTCCCCGTACAGTTGTCATGAAGAGAGAAATGAGCTATAGAGACCCAAACTGTTTTTTGTACCAGGCTGTAAACATGTTTATTTCTGCTGTAAAGTTTAACATGGGGCTCTATGGGGACTGACTCACTGCTGGAGACAGCCTCAAGTGGACACCAGAGGAACTGCAGCTTTCTAACCTCATGATTGACAGCTCTGTGGACAAATGGGGCTCCACAAATGGGGGAAGAAAAAAGTGTAACTTAAAACTAGTTGGTATTATTTTGTGTTAATATGAAAATAATAAACCCACATTAATTTAACTGCGTAGCAAAGCCTATTAAATAGTAATAATAATAATAATAATGATGATACGTTACTTTCCTAAGATGCCCCCCCTCCTCCTCGTCCTAACTGAACTGTACCTGCTACCTGGGGGGGATGGTCGCTTTTTGACGTAACCCCCAAGCTCGACAAAATGTCTAAACGTCCCAAACTGTCTGGTGCCCAGGGGAGGAAAACAAGAAAAGAAGAGGAGGAAAACCGAGACCAAGACAGAGGTAACGTAACGTTACAGTGATTATGATGTCATGACATTATTCGTCTGATGCAGAACGATGATAACGTCGTTAACCATTAGCATAACATGGTTTGCTAATCAAATAGCTAGGTCGCCGGCGCCCCAGCTGAGTTGTTAGTTTTAACGTCAGTTAATGTTATGGAAGGGCCTAAGCTGTTATGGAAAATAGTAATGTAACTACTCCCACCTTACCTTCCTCAGGGAAACGTGTACATATTACATCTATTCAGCAGGTGTTATACTGTTAGATGTGTTTCCATTTTTATTAACATCTGGTTAGCTCACATTAATCAAATCAAAATGCTATTCCTTTTCCACCCCTTTATATATTATAGCTGTAAGCCTAGCTGTTTGTTGTGTTACAGTTCATATTGTCTAAAGTGTGTTTATAGTGTTAAACTTTACATCAGTGTTAAAGTGCACATCATTAATGTCATAGCATCACCCACATGCTGTATTATACTGCAGTTTACTGCTTCTGTGCATTCTGCTAATCAGCATTTCACTGTAATGACAATAAAGTTGAATCTAATATAATTTGCATATCAGAAAAAGTACATTGTGTATTATACATGTACAGTATAGTGAACATCATGCATGTATCTCTTAGGTTTTTCATTTATATTATTTCATTTCGTTTTATTCTTGGAATCATATGTTTATTATTAGACTGGTGTCACATACTCCTCTTCTCTCTTCAGATGCGCTGTTGAGATTTCTCAGTCCCACCCCTTCAAATCTTGGGCCATCTACTACATCAAGCGCTCCTCCTGTCACCTCCACCTCAGCAGCACAACCCATCAGTGATGCAGCAGCACCAAGCGCTCCTCCTGTCACCTCCACCTCAGCAGCACAACTCAGCAGTGATGCAGCAGCATCAAGCGCTCCTCCTGTCACCTCCACCTCAGCAGCACAACCTAGCAGTGATGCAGCAGCATCAAGCGCTCCTCCTGTCACCTCCACCTCAGCAGCACAACCCAGCAGTGATGCAGCAGCACCAAGCGCTCCTCCTGCTGCTCCAATAGACCCTGCTGACTGGCCGTCTCCTCTAACTGATAAGGTACGAACAGAGTGGGTACACAGAGGTCCATTTCACATTGAACACAGCTTCACATTCCCTGAACAAAAGGACGGACGAAGGTGTCAACGTGTGTGTTTTAACAGACTTGCCATCATAAGCATAAACCATGTGGTCTCAAATCAGTTGTCATATGATGATGTTGTTGATGACTTTGCTGCAA
>NW_027211726.1:33625000-33642500 GCF_022749685.1 Semicossyphus pulcher
TGTTGTACAGAAGTGAAGCTAACCCCCCCCCCGGAGCCGGCGCTGCCATCTTCTGTATCCAGAGTGTGTGCAGGTGTCCTCACCGTGTTTGAGCCCTCAGGTGTCCTCACTGTGTCGGAGCCCTCAGGTGTCGGAGCCGTGTCGGAGCCCTCAGGTGTCCTTGGCGTGTTGGATCCCTCAGGTGTCCTTGGCGTGTTGGATCCCTCAGGTGTCCTTGGCCTGATGGAGCTCTCAGGTGTCCTAGGCCTGTTGGAGCCCTCAGGTGTCCTTGGCGTGTCGGAGCCCTCAGGTGTCCTTGGCGTGTTGGAACCCTCAGGTGTCCTTGGCGTGTTGGAGCCCTCAGGTGTCCTTGGCGTGTTGGAGCCCTCAGGTGTCCTTGGCGTGTTGGAGCCCTCAGGTGTCCTTGGCGTGTTGGAGCCCTCAGGTGTCCTTGGCGTGTTGGAGCCCTCAGGTGTCCTTGGCGTGTTGGAGCCCTCAGGTGTCCTTGGCGTGTTGGACCCTCAGGTGTCCTTGGCGTGTTGGAGCCCTCAGGTGGGCTCAGTCTGCAGCAGAACAGCTTCTTGTGTCGGTCTGAAGCAGATATTCACGCTGATGGAAAGTTCAATGACTGTAGTGTTAGTGTTAGTTACGTCTCCTCTCGCCGTTCCTCCTCTACTCTGCTACTCGGGAACAGAACGCTGCAGGAGCCCCATTTGTCAACAGAGCTGTCAATCATGAGGCCATGCCCCCTTTTTATAGCATCAAATAACTAATTAAAAGTAAACTTGTCAGAAAAATGAACACTGTGACATAAATCAGCGTGATAAGAACTAACTATAATGACAGAAACCATGTTGGAGAAAAATGTATTTGACGTGTATTTTGATTTTATAGTTTGACTCATGTCCCATCTGTTAACATGGAGGAGGCGGGCTTTATGAGCTATACTGCAGCCAGTCAGCAGGGGGCGATAGAGAGGGTTTGGCTTCACTTTTATATGGCTTTCACATCAGGGACTCAGGCCCGGATCCGAGTACACTTGACCTCAAAGTCCGGTTCGTTTGGTGACTGTGAACAGTGTGTATGGTTCGTTGATACTGTGTGCGGGTCCACTTGAGGAGGCGGTCTCGAGTACGGTTCATGTGTACTCGGGTACGGTACGCATCCGGTGTGAAAGGTAACCGTACCAAACCACAGAAGTGGACCACTTTTTATAACGTCCATCTGATCCTCTGAACTGAACTGCCGGGCCTGGTACCGTAGGCGTGTAGGTGAGCGGGTCGCTCCTGAGATTTCCTCCAAAACATGAATAACAGCAGGCCCAGTGCGAAGGTCGGCTCCAGTGTGCGGGCTTGGCCTCATGTGATCTCACGCTTTCTACACAGAAACAATGTTCCGTATTGATGACACTCTTCTTCTTCTCCTTGTTTTCGAGGTGCATTACTGCCAACGTCTGCGTCAGAGTCCTGGGCAGGTGTGCTCAGGTACAGAACCAAATTATTCATGTGGAAGCTGACCAGTGGGGGAGAGGGGGGGGCACACAGGTACGGTACGAAGCGATCGTACCATTACAGAGCTGTCATGTCGGCCATCTTTGTAAACAGTCTGTGGTCTCACGTGGCAGCTCCAGGCCCACGCTGGCTCATGCTGATGATGTCATACACAGATTAAAGGACGTACATTTTTGAAGAGCAGCCTTAATGAATGGCCGCCGTGTGAAAATGGAGACTTCCAGTATATTTCCATCGCACATACTGTCCATACATCATTGTGACTGCAGGAGTTACAATCGCTGCTCTCTCCAGCTCTGTTGTTGGAGCTTCACATAAACAAGGAATCATGCAGAACAATGTCTGCGCTGCAGGAGCCTCCTACAGCGCTCGAAATAAACTGATTTTTACATGAATCATTTCAACACTTTCTGTGAGTCAGGAGCGCCCAGGAAAGGCCAGGATGGCTGCATGATGGGTAACTTGTCAGCTGAACTCGTCACCCTGCAGATTAAATATAGTTACAGTCTATATGATAAAAACAATATGAACCATCTGTGCTCACAGAGGCTCACAGAGGCTGGACAGCTGCTCCTCTGCTTATCCACTTGTTCAGCTCGACCCCGTGACAGGCAGTCACAAATATGTCGGCCAGGGAGGCTAAACTTAAATCTCCCAGGGTGCTTTGCTGTCCGGTAGGAATCAATCTGGGTAACTGGACCACCTCAGTCCCCACAGCGGCTTCAGCTGTCCTCAAAGTGGAACAGAAATCACACGGAGAGAGAGAGAGAGGGAGAGAGGGAGAGAGGGAGAGAGAGGGAGAGAGGGAGAAAGGGAGGGAGAGAGAGGGAGGGAGGGAGAGAGAGGGAGGGAGAGAGGGAGGGAGGGAGAGGGAGGGAGGGAGAGAGAGGGAGGGAGACAGGGAGAGGGAGAGAGGGAGGGAGGGAGAGGGAGGGAGGGAGAGAGGGAGGGAGACAGGGAGGGGGAGAGAGAGAGAGAGAGGGAGAGAGAGGGAGAGAGGGAGAAAGGGAGGGAGAGAGAGGGAGGGAGGGAGAGAGAGGGAGGGAGACAGGGAGACAGGGAGAGGGAGAGAGGGAGGGAGGGAGAGGGAGGGAGGGAGAGAGGGAGGGAGACAGGGAGGGGGAGAGAGAGAGAGAGAGGGAGAGGGAGAGAGGGAGAGAGGGAGGGAGAGGGAGAGAGAGGGAGAGGGAGGGAGAGAGACAGAGGGAGAGAGGGAGGGAGAGAGGGAGAGGGAGAGGGAGAGAGGGAGGGAGGGAGAGAGGGAGAGAGGGAGGGAGAGAGAGAGGGAGAGGGAGAGGGAGAGGGAGGGAGAGAGAGGGAGAGAGAGAGGGAGGGAGAGAGAGACAGGGAGAGAGAGAGAGAGAGAGAGAGAGAGGGAGAGAGAGAGAGAGAGAGAGAGACAGGGAGAGAGAGAGGGGGAGAGAGGGAGAGAGAGGGAGGGGGAGAGAGAGAGAGGGAGAAGGGGAGAGAGGGAGAGGGAGAGAGAGAGGGAGAGAGAGACAGGGAGAGAGAGAGAGACAGGGAGAGAGAGAGGGGGAGAGAGGGAGAGAGAGGGAGGGGGAGAGAGAGAGAGGGAGAGAGAGAGAGAAGGGGAGAGAGGGAGAGGGAGAGAGAGAGGGAGAGAGAGAGGGGGAGACAGCAGGTGATTTAATGAACATCAGGACCCGGCTGAGCGGGGACAGGTGTCCAGGTCACAGCCCGTCCTCGCTCACGTTTAAAGGAGCAGTCCGTGACTCAGTCCGAGACCTTCAGCACTCACACATCAAACTTTGATCTCACAAACGTTGTGCACATGCTTGAGGTCCTTTTAGAGCACCTGAGTCATGCAGGCTGAATTTCACCTGCATCTTAAACTATATCTCTCTTCACCTACGGCAGCTCAAACCTTCTGGAGCATCTTGGTCATGAGCGGCTAAGAGGCTAAAGCTGGAGCGTTCCAACATGATCGTGGCATCATGCTAAGACATCGTTCTGACAGAGATAAAGAGACAGGAAGTCATTGATTGACTCATCACATTATTCAGTTATCGGACGAGAAATGAGGCAAAGACCGGGAAAAGGAAGCAACAAGTCGAGACACTCATTTAGAAAAATAACAAGTGTTTCTATTTTCTTCAGTTCTAATTCTAGTTAATGTCTCGAGCTGAAACTGTCACTGTGATCGTTTCCGCGTTGCGTCTCTCAGCAGGAGACTCTCTCTTTAACTGAAGTCCTTCTGCCTGCCATGTCAGCGGAGGAACGAGGAGGAGGCTGCAGAAATAGCAATCAAGTCCTGCTCCGAGGCCGAGTATTTATAGTCCTGAAGCTCTCCTGAAGCGAGTCCTGGGAGCTCTGCAGCACACAGACCGCGAGTTACAGGACAGAGAGACAGGCCTCATCACAGGTGCAGGCTCGAGCCTAACGCATGGTGGGGCTTCCTGTCACAGCACGAGGACCGATGATCCGTGGGGAGACTTTACTAAACGTCTTTTAAACTCTAAGGGCAAAGGTGAGAGGGGTAGAAGCATCAGGTCTTTGTTGCCCCTCAAACATTGGACATTTATCACAATGCTACAACAAAACAAACACATATAGATGTTTCTGTGCAAAGCATCAAACCATGTGAGTTTGAGCCGCGCTGCAGGCCGGGCGCAGGAGGAGTGGGAGTGACTGATCCGTGTAGAAGAAGCTCAACTGGTTTAAAGTGAGTCTGCTGAGGGAGGGGGGGTTCTGCACAAAGCTATCAGAGCCAGGCAGGATGAAAAGCTCTCACTGTGTCTGTGGAGCCTCTCATGGTCGCTCGTGTGCGATTCTTTCTGTCAGGTTTCACTTACAGGAGGTAGCTTTAGCTGCAAAGTCCTCATCTATAGAAAATATCTAACCTCCTCTGAACTATTAACAGCACAGGTGAGGTCTAACAGGTGTGCTTTGGTTCAGTGCTTCTGAAGCAGAAGGAGGGAGTCCACAGTAGAAAGGACACGTGTGAAGATGAAGCTGCGTGTTCCTGTTTAAACTCTGGATCAGCACCGTTCACACACCTGTCGTACAAAACGATGACTGAAGGAACTCTAACTCATCTTAACCACCTTAAACACATCCTCATCCTCAGGTCGCTTCTGAATGAGGTGTATGAGAGTGACATCATCCTCTTCAGGATCGCTCTCTTCAATTAACAAGCTCAGATTAAAGTAACAAAGGAAACATAAACAAAGAGTAAACATAAACAAAGAGTTACAAACGATGCACAGTCACCAACAAGGTCAAGGTCAAGGTCAAGGTATCAAGGTAACAAAACAACAATGAAGCTCTCGGGGACGTTTCTTTGGTCCTCCCGCTTTTGAGGGAAAGAAGAGGAGAGACAGGTCTGCAGGCGGGCTTTGGATGTTGGTGCAGGTGAGGTGATGCAGGTGAGGTGGTGCAGGTGAGGTGGTGCAGGTGTGGTGGTGCAGGTGAGGTGATGCAGGTGTGGTGGTGCAGGTGTGGTGATGCAGGTGTGGTGGTGCAGGTGTGGTGGTGCAGGTGAGGTGGTGCAGGTGAGGTGGTGCAGGTGAGGTGGAGACGTGATTTAACCCCTTTGGGTGCGTCGGATCAGCTGTTTCTCACCTCCTGTACTCTTATTATTGAGTTGTGTCTGTTCAGCGTCACAGACGTGAGAGCGGTTCAGTCTCAGCAGGCCCGCTCACAGGAAGGCCCAGAAGGCCCTGAAAGGTAGTTTGGGTCAAAAGGTCGCTCCACCTCCTCGTATCCTCCGTCCTCCTTTGGCGTCCTGATTCATGCAGGTCACGTGTGTTTGGCTCAAACCTTTTTAAGGACATGTTATCAAACTAAAATGTAATCGTTGCTTATATTTAAGATGAACAAGGTTATTGCTGTCTGTGCCCCCCCTGCCCCCCCGCCCTGTGTCTTCAGTCACAACATGTCTGTCTCTGTCTTTCTCGTGTGTTTCTGAGTCTTTCAGCACATATTCAGTTCACATCATATTTTCAGTGTGTTCAGTTTCTGGTCTAAAGTTTCCAAAAGCTACAATATGCTGCTGCAACAAGTCTGACTCAGGTGTTAGTAAGAGACAGGTAAACCGTTTACTCTGCTTCTCTCAAGGTGCAAACACGTCGTCAGGCGTCGCAGGCGTCGCAGGCGTCGCAGGCGTCGCAGGCGTCTGTAGATCAGCTGTGTGTCGGGGTGTTGAAATCAGCCGCTGTGACTTCTGCTTTCACATCGTGGTCATGTGATCGTCACAGGAGCTTCTTCCTCTCTGAGAGAGAAACTGCACAAAAACAGGACAGAAATAAAGTCACAGGAAATGACAGAGCTCGGGAGCCCCTGATTTCATGGTTAGGAGACCCCAGAGGTCATCACAGAGCCGAGACTGCCGCAGCCTGCAGCCGAGGCGGACGTACTCTGACGGGAATGTCACTGACGGTGAGAAGGAAGAGTCGCGGCTCCTCGAGTCGTGACTGTCTGAGAGAAAGTCTTTTTTTATGTGTTTGTTTAAAATGGTCGATGTCAGAGCTAGCATAGCATAGCATAGCATAGCATAGCATACCTGAGCTAACAACTTTGCTAACAGATTTATGGCTTAAGCCATGCAGGTCAGTATTTACTGAGAGCCTGAAACAGACGAATTATCAGCCTTTGTAATTACATGTCGGTCGTTACACTGTTGTTCAGCGTTGTTCTGGTTGTTCTTTGCTTCCTGTTGTTGCACACAGCTCAGGGAGGTATGATTGAAACATGAAACATTAAAGAACCACAGCTCTTTAGAAGTGTTTTAAGTGTTTATCAAAAAAGTGTCAATCACAGGGCCGACACACACACAGACGAACTGTCACACTCACACCTACGGGAACCTACCGAGCAGGTGTTTGGACTGTGGGAGGAAGCCCGATGTCACATTCTCTCAAGAATAGCTGAAGAATAAGGTTCTCTCATGCAGCAGTAAAAACTACATTTCCTACAAGTGATTCAGTGGGCCCAGATCAATGAGCTCTACAGGTCTGTACACGATCAGCTGTAACATTATGACCACCTGCCTGATGTTGTGTAGGCCCCCTTTTGCTCAGATTAATCAGTCACAGTGGCATAACGTCGTGCCGTGTTTTGGTCGGGAGCAATGACTGTATATATAGAAGGACGACGCGTCTCCATCTGCTCCCATTGTACGTAATTGATGCCAAAACAGCCCCTGTGATAGGCGCTGCCATCTTGCAATGGTGACGTCATACGGAGCCAGAGTCTGCGCAGTAGAGATCGGCGAGTGAAGCGGCCGTAGCCACTTCCGCTAACCCAAACACACACTTAACTTACAGCAAGGATCCCGCACGCCGGTGTGTTTAACAGCAGAACAGCTTCTTGTGTTGGTCTGAGGTTAAAGTTCACAGGTATGGAAACTTCAATGACTGTAGTGATTGTTTTAGTTACGTCTCCTCTCACCGTTCGTCCTCCGCTCTGCTCACCCGGAACTGATCGACTGCAGGAGCTGTATTGGTCAACAGAGCTGTCAATCATCATTTTGACAGCATCAAATAACTAATTAAAAGTAAACTTGTCAGTAAAATGAACACTGTGACATAAATCAGCAGGATAAGAACTAACTATAATGACAGAAACCATGTTGGAGAAAAATGTATTTGACGTGTATTTTGATTTTACAGTTTGACTCATGTCCCATCTGTTAACATGGAGGAGGCGGGCTTTATGAGCTATACTGCAGCCAGTCAGCAGGGGGCGATAGAGAGGGCATGGCTTCACTTTTAGGGAGCTGTCATGTTGGCCATCTTTTTATACAGTCTGTGGTCGGGAGACTGGCAACACTACAAGTATGACCCCGACCAATCATCGTTCAATATCTTGCGCGAGTACGTAGGTCATCGGGGAGGCGGGACAAGAAATTGTCAGTCACACATTTAGGCATCAGAGCACTCTGTCATCTTACTGGTCAACGTCAGGGAACACGTCGTAGGAGATGTCAGACCAGGAAGGACAATACAAAAAGTTCTGACATGCTGGTCGGGGTGTCACGGAGCGTCCAGGACGCAGCATCGCTGTTCTTCAGTTATGTTACACTACACGTCCGTTCATCGGTCCCCATGTTCATAATCGGGCCTGACGCTGGAGATTTGTCGGACACGACCAAATCGTGTAAAAATCGCAGGCCGGGAACACTCCACAAGAGCTGCAGGTCTGGAGATGCTCCGAGCCAGTCGTCCTGGTCAAAGTCGCTCACGTCCACACATTTTTTCTGCTTCCAACTTTAACTTTAAGGACTAAGTGTTCACTTGCCTCGAAATATCCCCCCCCCCTACTGGCAGGGGCCATGGTAACGAGATAATCGATGTTACTCACTGGACCTGCCAGAGTCTTAATGTTTCTGCATTATGGTCTGTCAGGCTGAACAGATGTTTTATTTTCCATTTCACTTCAAACCATCCATGTTTACATGTATGAGCTGACTCCCTCTGGTGGCCATAGCAACGATCAGTTTATATGTTTGTGTCACACTTTGAACATCGATGCAGCCTGTGGTCGGATATATAACACGTTTACTGGCTTTGCTAAACACACGCGTGCACGTTTTTATTTTCTTCATGGGTTTAAAATGTTTGTATTTATGTGTGAAACAAATAATATTAATTCTAACTACAGCAGTGGACGTCAGGGTTAGGGTTAGGTCAGGGTTGGGTCAGACAGACAGGGAGGGGTCAGACAGACAGGGACAGGTCCGACAGACGGGAGAGGTCAGACAGACAGGTCTAAAAATGTAACTTCCCAGGGTTTGCCCCTTTAAGCTGAAGAGAGAGAAGAAGAAGAAGAAGAAGACTTGTGTCAGAGCTCTGATAGTTATTCTCTGAGCAGAGGGCGTAGGTGTTACATTGGGTGTTAGCACCCACCAACTATCCCTTCTGCTCGTGTGTCACAGAGGCGTGCGTGCACGTGTCAGTTGATGGATGAGTCCTCGGCCTCTCAGGTGCTGAACTGTGTCTGTCTCATGGGTGCAGGTGTGTCCTCCCTGTCCTCCTTCACAAAGTGTCGGTGATGTACGGGTTGACAGATTCTGATGCTCACGTCAGTAGAAAGTTCCCAGACTTCCAACAGTCCCCGAGCTGATCCATGCTGTGACCGTTTCACATTCGTCCACTACAAACAGGAAGGCCCATGAAACTCATTCCCAGCGTGACAATGAAGACAGCCAGCTGAAGAGTAAATGGATCTCTGACGGATGTTGGAGTCAGAGGAGGATACTGCTCCTGCAGAAAAGCTGGTCCATGTGAGGGTGTGGGATCAGGCCGATGACTCGATGCAGACGTCAGGATGAACAAGCAGAGAACTTCCCACACTGCAGATCAATAATCTGAGTAACACCAGCGCTGATCCTCAAACCAACGCATGAGTTTATCTGTCGCTCTGATGTTTGTGGTGACGCGGCTGAAAGGCACCGACAGACTCAGTTTTAGATTTAAGCTTCAGGTGGATGATCCTGTCTGTGAAGGTTACAGTCAAACACTGTGGACCTCTCGTATCTTGAACAAGAGCACCTGAGCTCTCGACTGAGCTTACAGGTGCAGGACAGCTGTCTATATACAGTCTGTTCCGGCTCAGAGGGAGCTGTGTGTAAAGTCTCCGTCCTGCTGTCAGTCGTGTCCTGCAGTATCCGTGCAGCATCCAGGCAAAGTCACAAAGTCAGCTGTTTCTGTGCTAAGCTAACTGAAGCTAACCTCATATTTGCTCCAGTGTGTGAATCAGTGGGATGGGGAATGTGTTGCTGCTGCTCATCGTCCATGTGTGCTGCTTCGCTCGACGCCTCCACGCTGCAGTGTCCCTCTCTGTCTGTCTGTCTGTCTGTTACCTCCTCTTCAACATGTGACGACTGTCCTGTGTGATGCGACCTGATGGAGGCACTGAGGAAGCAGCTTTGGTACCACTTATTGTTCATTAAGGCTGAAATCAGGAGACGCTCAGTGATGCACAGAGCTAACGTAACAAGCCAGTTTGAAAATGTGGAGAAGAACTGATGACTGTGTAAATGTAGGAGGGAAGTTGTTACAGTGAAATAAGTGATGTAACAGGGACCCCTGGTTCACTGCGGAGCTGCTCTGAGGGACAGATGTCTCTGCTGACTGCGGCCTGTCTGAGCTGCTTCCTCTCGCTGCACCTGTGACCTCACCATCTCTGGGCCTGCAGCAGTTTGACTCACCTTTCCCTCCTGTTAATGTCGACTCTCACAGTTACAGTTAGGTAATGATCCTGATGTCACACCTGTGGACGGTGAAGTCAGTTCTCCTGACCCCTCAGGTAGTTTGATACAGCCCCAGTGCAGCAGTGATGCTGTAACCATGGCAACTCGCTTCTCTTCAGGCCCATGAGGCAATGTGCAGATGACCGAACTTCTGCTTCCTCTTTGAACACTCCCTCTGATGAGCTTTGTATGTCTGTCTTTTGTCTCCCCCAGAACAAAGAGAGAGAGCGGATGAGGGAGCGAGAGAAGGCGGCGAGGGAGAGGGAGGCTCGTTACAGCAACGGTCACCTCTTCACCTCTCTGACGGTGTCAGGGACCACGCTGTGCTCCGCCTGCAACAAGAGCATCACCGCCAAGGAGGCGCTCAGCTGCCCCAGTGAGTCACACTGACACTGTCTGCATGAGCAGGGAGCAAGACATGCATGAGAGTGGAGGAGAAGTGAGAGTTCAGACACTGATGTACACACACACACTCACACACACACACACACACACACGCACACACACACACACACACACACACACACACACACACACACAGAGAACACGATCTGTCCTCTTTGCGCTCGTGTAGTCTTGTTGTAAAACACAGAAGTTTAAACAGTTTTGACGTCTTTCTTTTTCTTTGCTTTCATGTCTTTATTTTCCCAGCATGCAATGTGACCATCCACAACCGCTGCAGAGACACTCTGCCCAACTGTGCGAAGATGAAACAGAGGGTAAGACACACCTTTGTGTTGAGTCGTGTATATTTACTGTACATGTTCAGTGTTACTCTTCTACTGTGATGTCTGCACATGAACTAAACAGTCTAACTGCTGTAACATGTTTCCTCCAAAGGCCCCTAAACCACAGACTGACACTGTCAGATGTTTAAACCTGTGATCATGGATGAGACATGTCACAGGTCACCAGAACATTCATACATAGAGAGTCACACCATGTTCTGCTGCTCCGACAGCTCAGAATATGAACTTTATTTAAATAAACACGAGCAGATAAACGAACTGAAACGATGGAGGTGAATCAAAGAAGCAAGAAACTTTGAGAGCGGCTGAGTTAGAACATGAAAGGGACTGATGCTCTCACCATCACATTATGTTTAACATGTGTTATGGTCTGTACGTATCCTTCAGAAGGGAAACACTTCTTCATGCAGGACTCACCTGTGACGTGTTTCAGCTCATCGAGCGTCTCCCAGTCTGAATCATCAGTGAGAGACGTTCGGTGACTCACAGCCTCTCAGTGATGCTCACCGTGTCTGAACTCTGTGTTTCTCTTAATCAGCTGATTAAATCACACCTGAGCAAAGGTGCAGGTTACCTGAAGTCATCCGGAGCTATGCTGCATTAAACCAACTCTTCACACAGCTGATGTCTAAAGATGCTACAGATCATGATGTGAGATGAGTAACTGCGTCCAGAACCAGAGGAGGTCTCTGGACGGGACGCGGGGCTGAGGAGATGAACCTCCAGGAGACAGGACATAGATATATAAGTCCAGAAACAAATCAGTGAATGTTTACAGACAGGAAACATGGCTGCTGTTTGATGAGCTGCTTTAAGCTCTGCAGAGGTGTTTTATATTTCCATGGTGCAAACTGATCTGTGTCCTTCATCATCACAGCAGCAGAAAACCGTTCTGATGAGGAACAACTCGTCCCTGCAGAACGTCTCACTGCGCACAAAGAGTGAGACCTGCTTCTTCCTCCTCCTGATTTATCCTCCTGAACCTGCTGCTCTGGTTCTCATTATTCTCCTTCCTCCTACACCCTCCTCCTCCTCTTCTCTCTCCTCTACCTCAAACATTCATTAACTCCTCAGCTCCAGGAATGCGCGAGCGTCCGACCTCAGCCATCTACCCGTCTGAAAGCTTCAGACAGACCCTGCTGGGGTCACGCAGAGGTCGCTCCGGCCTCTCGCTGTCCAAGAGCGTCTCCACCAACAACATCTCCGGGTGAGCCTCACACTGCTCCTGTCCGGGGGAGGATAAGGTTCAGTCTAACCCTCCTCCTGTGTTACTGAGAGTCGTCTTGTATAAGATTGCATCTCTATTGTTGCAGACAGGTCTGAATGAAACAGCCTCTCGTTGACCTCATGACCTGCATGAACACTAAACCAAAGAGTAGATTAAACAGCAGCAGTTAAAGGAGTCATTCATGTCACTTCAATAAATCTAACAGCGTCTCTGTGCTCACCCTCTCACCCTCTCACCCTCTCACCCTCTCTCTTACTGCGTGCCTCATTCTGTCACATGTACACAGCTGTCAATCATGCAGCATCATCAGGCTCTATTGATCCATTAAACACAGTCCATCCTGCAAACTGACTCATCTTTATTCTTGTTTGATTGTTTGGCTCTGAGTGACAGCGTGACCCTCGACCTGAAGTGTTTCTGGTAGTTGGTTCATGTGGGCGTGGCCTATTTTTATTATTTCCTGTCTCAATTTACTGTGAGCTGGAACGTGCAAGAGACATGACACTCAACATGATCCTAGTGGGCCTGAAGGCGGCGCTGTAGTCTACAGTCATAAGATGTGATCCCATTCAAAAGGAGCATGTTTTCATTTCCTCTGAGTCAAGATGAATGAATGAATATCAAAGCTCAGTTGAAATCTAAACCATGGCCTCCTGCTGCTCTGTTCAGGCTACATGTGCAGAGATGGAGCAGCATCACTGACAGTTTCCTGTTGTCGTTGTCGTTGTCGTTGTAGGACCCTGAATGATGACTCTCCTCTCGGGCTGCGCAGGATCCTGTCCCAGTCCACTGACTCCCTCAGCTTCAGGAACAGAGCCATATCCATGGAGTCTCTGAACGACGACGGTAACCGAGCAGCTCCTGTTCATCATGCGATGCTCCGATAAAAGGAGGATTTCTTTACAGTGTTACTGTGACGTGCTTCTCTTAAGCTGCTGGTTTGTCCTGTTCAGGAGAGATCTACTACACGTCGATCGTGGAGGACATGGAGTACGAGGCTCAGGACTTTAAGGCGGACTCGTGGAGCATGGCGGTGGACAGCAGCTACCTGCAGACGCACCGCAAGAACGTCATCAAGAGGCAGGACGTCATCTACGGTGAGAGAACATCCTCCATCTTCAGCAGCAGTTGATTCATTCCTCCTCATGTTCTGATCACTCACTGCCTCTCTGTGTCCGGCTCAGAGCTGATCCAGACCGAGCTGCACCACATGCGCACCCTGCACATCATGGAGCGGGTGTTCAGGCAGGGCATGCTGGAGGAGCTGCAGCTGGACCCGAGCACGGTGCACGCCATGTTCCCCTGCCTGGACCAGCTCACCAGGATACACTCTCACTTCCTCGCACAGCTTCTGCTGCGACGCAACCTCAGCCTGCATCCCGGATCCAACCGCAACTTCACCATCTACCAGCTGGGGGACATTCTGCTGGAGCAGGTGACTGACACACTGACACACACCACACAGCAGCAGACACACAGACACCACAGGCAGACAGGGACAGACAGGTGCAGGGACAGACAGGTGCATTGACGGGGACAGGGACAGGGACAGGGACAGGGACAGGGACAGGTGCAGGTGCAGGAACAGGGACAGGGACAGGTGCAGGGACAGGGACAGGTGCAGGAACAGGGAAAGGTGCAGGGACAGGGACAGGGACAGGTGCAGGGACAGGGACAGGTGCAGGAACAGGGAAAGGTGCAGGGACAGGGACAGGGACAGGTGCAGGAACAGGGACAGGGACAGGTGCAGGGACAGGGACAGGTGCAGGGACAGGGAAAGGGACAGGTGCAGGGACAGGGACAGGTGCAGGGACAGGGACAGGGACAGGTGCAGGGACAGGGACAGGGACAGGGACAGGGACAGGGACAGGTGCAGGAACAGGGACAGGGACAGGTGCAGGAACAGGGACAGGGACAGGTGCAGGGACAGGGACAGGGACAGGGACAGGGACAGGTGCAGGGACAGGGACAGGTGCAGGAACAGGGACAGGGACAGGTGCAGGGACAGGGACAGGTGTAGGAACAGGTGCAGGGACAGGTGCAGGGACAGGTGCAGGGACAGGGACAGGGACAGGGACAGGGACAGGTGCAGGGACAGGTGCAGGGACAGGGACAGGTGCAGGGACAGGTGCAGGTGCAGGGACAGGGACAGGGACAGGTGCAGGGACAGGGACAGGGACAGGGACAGGGACAGGTGCAGGAACAGGGACAGGGACAGGTGCAGGGACAGGGACAGGGACAGGGACAGGGACAGGGACAGGTGCAGGGACAGGCACAGGGACAGGGACAGGTGCAGGAACAGGGACAGGGACAGGTGCAGGGACAGGGACAGGGACAGGGACAGGGACAGGTGCAGGGACAGGGACAGGTGCAGGAACAGGGACAGGGACAGGGACAGGTGCAGGGACAGGGACAGGTGTAGGAACAGGTGCAGGGACAGGTGCAGGGACAGGGACAGGGACAGGTGCAGGGACAGGTGCAGGGACAGGGACAGGTGCAGGTGCAGGTGCAGGGACAGGGACAGGTGCAGGGACAGGGACAGGGACAGGTGCAGGGACACCAGGGACAGGTGCAGGAACAGGTGCAGGGACAGGTGCAGGGACAGGGACAGGGACAGGGACAGGTGCAGGGACAGGGACAGGGACAGGTGCAGGGACAGGGACAGGGACAGGTGCAGGGACAGGTGCAGGTGCAGGGACAGGGACAGGTGCAGGGACAGGGACAGGGACAGGTGCAGGGACACCAGGGACAGGTGCAGGGACAGGGACAGGTGTAGGAACAGGTGCAGGGACAGGTGCAGGGACAGGTGCAGGGACAGGGACAGGGACAGGGACAGGGACAGGGACAGGGACAGGTGCAGGGACAGGGACAGGGACAGGTGCAGGGACAGGTGCAGGTGCAGGGACAGGGACAGGTGCAGGAACAGGGACAGGGACAGGTGCAGGGACACCAGGGACAGGTGCAGGAACAGGTGCAGGGACAGGTGCAGGGACAGGGACAGGGACAGGGACAGGGACAGGGACAGGTGCAGGGACAGGGACAGGGACAGGTGCAGGGACACCAGGGACAGGTGCAGGAACAGGTGCAGGGACACCAGGGACAGGTGCAGGAACAGGTGCAGGGACAGGGACAGGGACAGGTGCAGGGACAGGGACAGGGACAGGTGCAGGGACAGGTGCAGGGACAGGTGCAGGTGCAGGGACAGGGACAGGTGCAGGTGCAGGGACACCAGGGACAGGTGCAGGAACAGGTGCAGGGACAGGTGCAGGGACAGGGACAGGGACAGGGACAGGTGCAGGGACAGGGACAGGTGTAGGAACAGGTGCAGGGACAGGGACAGGAACAGGGACAGGTGCAGGGACAGGGACAGGTTGAGGGACCACGACTCATCCCTCTGAGGCCTGCAGAGCACCTGCACCAAAACCTGTTACTGTAACAACCATTACATGACTGGATTGGTATACTGAATGATTAACACATTTATACATACCCTGTATGAACTTTTACCAACATTTATCAAACACTGTATCTGCTACATCCTGCTGTAAACATCAACATAAATATCATTTAAAGTAAATAATGATTGTAGTCAGATTTAAACGTGATCGTTCAGGAGCTTCTCACATCTGGTTGAGCTGTCACAGTCTCTGCTTCTCCTGCTTCTCTGCCTTATGAAGGACGGAGTCACAAACACATGATGATTGTTTCATCACTGCTGACACTGAAACATTTAGTATATGAGCCGTGATCTGTGTGTCTCTGCTGTTTGGAGCAGTAACACGGTTTGATTATTTATCCGTTTGTGAATATGTTGTGGACCAGCGTGAAGATTAACGACATCTGAAGAGACATGTTGTTCTGCTGTATAAACGTCAGCGTAGTGCAGTGAATGAACCGAGCTGCAGACTCACCTTGTTTACAGGGACACAGAGTGACGGCTGTCTCATGGGAACGACTCGTCTGCAGGTTGACAGTGAAACACGTGATATCTATTATTGGACAAAATGATTGGTAGGGTGACTTCTGCATATTGGTAGGGACGTGTCTCTATATCCCTACCCCATTCTACGCCCATGTCTCAGTAGATGTGTTCAACATAATCCTTGATGGGTCAAAGGTCGTCCACTAAAAGTTCTTGTTGTTTCCACTGACAGGCTCAGATTGTTATTCTAAGTGTGTGACAACATGACAGAAAGGATCCCTACAGAGATAGACCTTTTTGTTACAGAGGAAGATGATTGTTTTAACCACACACAGACGTTACATCGCTCTCTGCACACACACCACTTACTTACTAGTTACTGTGATGAAACAGCCTTTCCTTCACGTTTAAGCTCTCTCACTCCCGTTTAACCCTTGTGTGTGTGTGTGTGTGTGTGTGTGTGTGTGTGTGTGTGTGTGTGTGTTCTGACAGTTCTCCGGTCAGTGTGCAGATGACATGAGGAAGACCTACGCTGAGTTCTGCAGCCGACACCTGAAGGCTGTCAAACTGTACAAAGAGCTGCTGGCCAGAGACAAGAGGTTCCAGTGCTTCATACGGGTGAGACACACACGGCGTTACACACATACACACACACACACACATGCGCACACACACACACACACACACACACACACACACACACACATACACACATACAAGATGCATTCACAAGGACAGCACATGTTGAATCATCAGTTCTAAGAGTTTTAAACATTATGGATTTGATTTTTATTCAGTTTCAGTCTTTCACAGTAGACCAGTTTTTACACATGTCCGTACGGTGTGTGTGCGTCTGTGCAAGTATATATTCTATCTGTGCCATAGCTCAACAACAGATTTGGTTACCCATTATTAAACAACAGCTAACATTAGCACTAGCATTAGCTGCTTCCTAGCTTCCTCTGCTTTTTGCACAGGTGCGTCTGCAGGACGTGGTGATGTTTCCTATAAACCCTGTATTAGACATATATGGTCATAGAGGAAATGAATGGTATTTGCGTTGACACTGCATCTTATAGTAAACTTTTGGACACTGTTGATTCTCTTCAGGTTCGTGCTGTAACTATTGGAAAAGCAGCAGGAGAGAGCACGACACTCTGGAGCCTGTGTGCGCTCTCCATTGGCCCCGCCCCCGCCCACCCTTCATTCTAGTATGCACATTCACCAAAAGTATCTGGGACTTTGTCTCCCAGAGGCTACAGAGGCTCCTCCTGCCCTTTGTTGTCTGCTTTTCGACCAAGGTCTGTAGACCTTTAAAGATTAGACAGAAGAGCCTGCTGACCTCTGACCTCTTCTGAATGCTGTGAGCACTGAGGTCATGAAACCTACTGGGCCCATGAAAAACAGCCTGAGAGGTTAGGGACACATTATTGCCCCAAACAGATTAGCAGTGTGAGGAAGGGAAAGGGTTAAAGGTCAACTTAACGTAACGCGGTTTTCTCAAATCAGATGGATCCTCACTGTAACACTGTAACTGATGTTTCCGGTTCATTTATCTCACATATCTTAACGAGGAGGTTTTAACAGGATGGTTTTGTCTGTGTGTTTCTCTCTGCCTCTGTGCAGAGGGTGAGTCGGGGCCCGTTGCTGCGTTGCCATGGTGTTCAGGAGTGCATCCTGTTGGTGACTCAGCGGATCTCCAAGTATCCTGTTCTCGTCCAGAGGATCCTGGACAACAGCACCGGTGAATCAGCCACAGCACATCACCGTGACTTTATTATTAATCCACTTATTGTTTGTCACATCGTAAAGCTCTGCTTCAGTACAACAAGTCACAGCAGGGAGCCTCAGGCCTGTGCACACGAGCGGGCAGGAGCAAACAGATGTTTCTGTTTGACA